>NW_011967137.1:468079-578242 GCF_000949405.1 Vollenhovia emeryi
GCAGCTTGCTATTCCGGCTAAATTAAAGAACAATATGACATCACTGAAACTAAGTTTGTAAGTCTAATAAAAAATAATAATGAGCGACACATACATACAGTACATGTAGTATGTGTGTTGCTCACTATTATTTTTTATTAGACTTACAAACTTAGTTTCAGTGATGCTATATTGTTCTTTCATTTGGCCGGAATAGCAAGCTGCTTTCGATCTGTACACGTAAGCCATTTAATTTGTATATTACACAAATGTTTCCGTGAACTGACAGTTTTTAGGTTAGAAAGGTGCAAAAGTGCAGAATCACTCCAGCATCCCCTTAAGATGATCTTTAAATATAAGAATTGACTGGAAACAGGGCTTAGTGTGCACTCAGTGCGCACTAGTGCAACCAATTTGCTATTAGCTTGAAGCATGTATCGGCAAAAATTGGAGGTACACGTTACAATAAAGACCACACGTAATTATAGGAGACATGAAAATCCACCAAATAGATAGTACCTCGAATTTGGCGCTGCTATAACGCGCGGTACGAGCTTAAGAGATTGCAGGTTGTAGGTTTCTCGCATTTTATCTCGCATGTCTGCGAGTCGCGGATACTTTCCTGCGATTATCTATCGCCCTCGCGGACCATAATCGCTTCGGGAGCGGCGGAAAAATACAATTAGCATCGGCTGAGCTAGAGTGCGCTGGGGAAATGTTATAATATTAAGATAGATAAATTGTGCGCGGTGGGAAAGAGAGAAAGGATGCTATTGTTACTCGAGATAAACGCGAGGAGAGCACGGGCTGATTTCGCCGGATCGTGTAACAGTAAGTCGCGAATCGAGCTTTGTCTTACTTCAACGGGAATGACGTTATCTATTAATTAACGGGAGAAGGAGAGGCGCGTCGAGGCCTTTGGGACATTTGGTCCAGTTGCACCGTCACCTTTATTCGAGGCGCTACTTTTCGCACCACTGACTGCCGACGAGCGAGAGAAGACGTTCGTCCATTATTATGTTGATCAGACGAGCAAAGAATGGAATAATCAGCGTAAATCCGACGACGGATCTATGGAAAATAACTTAAGGCGTAATCTAATATTCGATAAGGTTGCTGCAAAATAGCAACGTACGTGCGGGGCTCTGCAAAGAGCGGCACATCCGTGAATAATACGAATCGTGTAACGTCACTGGCGATGAGTCAGTATCCCGGCGGACGAACGAACGCGCACTTTCCTCCTCGCGCGGACGTTCGATTACTCAATATGCTGCTATCGGCGATAGCCACCGGATTCCTGGATCTTTCGGCGTCCTGTCGTCACGGCCGTCTGCCAAGGATGGCCATCGACACGCGTTGAAGAGCGTCGACACTTGCCGACGGTATTAATTCTAAAATAACGTTACTTAAAGCGCCAACTTTTGCCACTTGCGGTCGTCGAGGTTGCAATTTTTTAATCGACGCGTGATCGTCGTTAATTTCTACGTTTCATCTACGTAAGCATCGGTGTTATGACCGTATCACACTAGCGGTTCGCGTTGCCGTTGCCGTTGGCTGCTGCGTTTCGACCAATCGGAGAACAGCGGTAGTCGATGGCGGCCTGCGGCTTCAGAATAGCCGGGCATCTATTGGTCCAATAGCAACGGCAACGGTAAACGTAGAGACCCTGTAATCAGAGACTGGCCATAAGAGTACGTCAAATTCCCGCGAGTGAGAGAGAAACATTGGCTAGCTCACTCTTCTACGATCGTAGAATCGTGGCCAGCCTCTGTGATTACAGGGTCTCTAGGTAAACGCAACGCCAACGCCAGCTGCTAGTGTGATACGACCATTACGCGAATAATTGCTTGGAACCGAGGGGTAAACCGCTGACCAAAATCACGTACACCAATGCCTGCTCATGCCCAGTGGACATTACTTTACCTTTATGTTGCCCCAGCAAGGCCTAAAGGCCTGTGTCCGCGGTGCTAGAACTTGGTCCGAGTTCTAGCACCGCGGACGCAGGCCTTAATGCCCGAAAAATGTCCAGTAACGCCCAGTAATGCCGCAGGTCTGCGCACCACAGTGGCCTCAGGCGGTCTACCCCTCGCTTGGAACGAGAACGCCGAGGCTCGCTCCGCGAAAATTTTCCCCGTCGCGTTATCTTCTCCGCTCGCGGAGGACGTGGCGTCGCGATTAGCGTCGCGAGAAACCGGGCGAGAGAGCGGTTCACGCTCGGCGAATCGCGACGTATCCGGCGGTGGATCGATTTAAATGCCTCTGTGGAATCGCGCCGCGGTGGTGGTCGCCGCGTGTTTTCCGCGCCGGCTGAGAGCACGAGGGGGAGCGGGAAGAGGAGGAGGAGACAGGGAGGGGAGGAGAGAGAGAGAGAGAAAGAGAGGAAAAAGAAGTATCGTCCCTTACGCACTATAAAAGGACCCTCGTCTGCGCCTCTCCGCCCCTCTACCGCCATCACTTTTCCTGCTGCTGCTGCTGTTGGTCGCCTGGGCGCCTGGTGCAGGCTGCCTACCTTCGGCTGCATTGCAAAATCGATAATCGATCCGCGCCGTTGCCGATCGGATAGCCCGCTGTGAGAGCGAAGACGCTTGTACTTCGATACCGTTCTCTTGACGTAGATACTTTGCGATATCGAGCACCCTTTTCGGCGCAGACAGCTTGTCTTTCCCGTCGCGGACGTTAGTGAGATGTCCGTAAGCTCGCTGGGGCTGCCAAGTGCACCGCGCGCGTCGACCAAGTTTGACAGTTTTTCCTCTTTTCAAGATTAACGACACGGAGACGTAACGAGACGGTTCACAAATGTGGGAGACGTCAAAGTGCAGCACGGTGCATTAATGCGGTTCGGGTAATAATTAGGCATGGACAAAAGTTACTCGATTGTTTAAACATACGTGCTTTTTCACAATACGTCCCGAAGCGAGTTAATGCGCCGCACTGTACATTCCGTGCGCGGCTGCTAGCTGCCAGGTATTTGGAGCAGATGGAAGATGCGTGTCGCTCTCGCAATACTTTATTTCAATCACGATAGTTTTTCTTTTATGATTAACGTAATATCTGACACAATACCACAGCACTTGTTTAGTTACTTATTTTACTTAGGATCATAAAAATTTATTATAATACGAGACAATTCGGTCAATCTTGGAAGCTGCAGTTGCGGTTGCTTCTAGTCGACATGTCGATACTTGACTAAACAAATGTTCCACGCTGCCCCCGGGGAGCGAATTTCTCTTCGACGCTCTTTCAGTTGTCTCGCGATATCTCGATCTGTCGGCCGTCGACGACATCGACTTTCGGATGACAGCAACGGCGACGTCATCGACGTGACGGAATCGAACATTACGTAATGAGATAAAGAGGGAGAAAGCTATCTGGCGTGTGTTTCTTCGCGTAGGCATTTCCTCCTCGCGCCTTGACGACAATCGACGCGGCCCCGCGATCGAGACCTTCGATTTCTGGTCCGTCGCTGACGCCCGTGCATCTCCGCGCCCGCTGACGCAATTCCCAAAAATAATTCTCGGGGTTTAATCATCGACCGTGTCGCTGCTTCTCTCGAGGATTCCTCGATGATTTGCGATCGAATATCCGTGATTTGCGTGTTTACAACGCGAGCGATGATCTTCACGTGTTACCTGTGTGTACATTTCCACGTTCCTCTCCGCCTGTACGAACGGTTCAATGAATGTCAAGCAGCGTATCGTGAATATTGTGAATGTAATATTATCGTAATAGATAACGAAGATTTCCGAACTCGGAGTAAAAGGATTATATATCGTATATACGTTATATAATTTGCTGTAAATTTAAGACTTTTCTTATCTAAGAGCAAAATTTGCATTTAACTTCAATTATGAAACATACTCTCTAAAAGTCAACCGGTGGATTATCACTGAAAACAGTGAATATTCGTTGATTCGCAGTTACAGTGCACCGATGGACTTTAACAGAGTACAAGACGCTCCTGTACGATCTGTCTCGACATTTCGAATTTTATTTCTACACAAGATTTGACGGCGATTTCTTTTTTCAAACACTTTAAAAGAATTTATCGTGCAATACTCGTGGCTCTTTTTAACGTGCGCTTCGAGTAGACTTTGTACTCGGCTCTCGACGACGAAATGACAAAGAGACAAGGTCTATTCACAAGTAATAAGATTTTGTTATTTAATCACTTCCCTCTTGTTCGTCGTTGTTACATCGCTCGCAATAAGTCACCCCGGCGATCCACGAGGAGCATCCGCGCGCGCGCTAGGATCTGCTAGATCGTTTTATTGAACAAGCGGGCATTGAATGAATGAACGAATGTCGCTGTGCGAACGACATCGCGTATATTGTCGCCGCAAAAGTTTAGGCATTTTTCGACCGATAACGTTCCTCGTTACGTTGTTCGTTATCTGCGATGACACATTGAACGTTCGCAGCTGCACTCGCCGTGCCCGTCCACGTCGTCCCGACGACAGCGATTTACTTTCTGGCGGGCATCAGCAATAACATAGTGCGCTAAACAACATTCCTTCTGTATCCGTGCTCCGGTACGCGGAGAGAATTCTTTTTGTTCACCCTGAAAATCATGTAATCGCGGGACAGCGTGGCATTTTGAAGACTTGTGAATTTTTGAAATTTTATATTCTACTAGTGATTTTCAGGATAAATTTTGAAGAGAAAATTCTCTCCGCGTAGGAAATGTTGGAGCTGTGATTTCGGTCGGACGATGTGAACCCTAATTCGTATCTTCTGTAACTAATTTTAATCGGCGAAATCAGACCGCACTCGTTATTTATGCATCCACTGTTGCCTGCAAATGTATGCATCGGCATTATTGATTTGATAGCGATATTAACAGTTATATTTACTAGTCATCCACCGCATTGATATAACTTATATTTACACGGAGGGAATTTTGTCTTAAAATTTTAATCATGTGTTGAAGAATTTTATGAATTTTTGAAATTTTACTAGTAAAACGTAATTGCTTAGCGAAATGTGTGGTAAAATTGGAAAAAACTCATAAAATTTTTCAAAATGCCACGTTTTCCCGCGATTACATAATTCGTGTACAATATTAAACAGCGTCCGTGGACTATTGTCTGCTTAGGAATCTGCCCTTCGTTTGCTGTTGGCAATTTTTTGAAGAATTAGAAAAATTATTTCAAACAGTTATACTTCAACGTATATAATTCTATAACGATATATCGATTAATCACGAAATTTTCCGTCGACGGAAAAATAATCATTCAAAATATATTCGCAAACTAATGAAGAGTTGCAATAGAATAGATTTTTATTTGAGCAATCTTTGAGGAAAGCATGCCAATTCCAAGTAAGATTTTTATCGCAAACTGAATCTATTCGATTTCACTCCTTCCTATTCTTCGCCACGAGGCTCTCATGGCAACGAGTCGCTGATTAAAACGTGCCGATAGGGCACCCCGGTATGTTCTAAGGCTTCCTACATCGAAAACGAACACGACTCCCCAGATAGAAATGACCTTCGGCGAGATCGGATTTCCGTGCACGGACTTTCGGCGTTTCACTTTTCACGCGTTCGCGTTTTTTAAATTCCTTCCTAGGGAAAGGTCTCCCCTTTACCTCTTTCGCGCGAGAATGCTGCAGGATGACACGCTTTGGGGAAAATTCGGAGAGAGAGAGAGAGAGAGAGATTACGGCAAGTTTCGAGTGCGAACTTGAATCCGTCCGCATACGCTTTGCATGCGTAAAGCGCTGACGGATTTGCCGCCTCCCGATCTCCTGAATCAGTGGATTCCAGCCGCCCGGTTCCGAGCGCTCGTCATTTTTATCATTTCTGCCATCGCTCGTCTCTTGTAGCTTCCACATCGGGAATCTTATTCTCATTCGGAAACTGGGAGGGTATAAATTGCTTTCTTTATTACTTCTAATTTTGGATCCTAACAAATCTTATTACTTTAATTTTTCCAAAACGGACTTTCGCGGAATACGTGGAAGGGCCTAGCAATCGTTAAAAATATCTTTGTTATTTTGGTCTAACAATAAGTCTTGTTTGCGTATAACTGTAAAATTCATCAGCTTGAGACTGCATTCCTCCTCTCTTGACATCGGTGACGGTGAATTCATGTTTTCCGGGTAAGAATTGGCTTAGGAAAAGCGCACGAATCACCGGGAATCCGAAGCCCGATGAAATTCTGAGACATTTTGCGATCGATCGGCTGCGAAAGGGGTGTGTCGAACCTGTGCTCGCTACCGCACCCCGCCTTTTACGCGGCTCTCGAGAATTACGTAAGCTGAGACGAGCCGAAACGACACGGCAGTGCCGACTTGCAATTTCGCGCAACCACCAGATACATACACCCTGCGACTGGATGGTTGTCGGTCCGATGATCGTGCTGGAGTGTTGACAATTATTCGAGAAAAAGTAATACGCCACGCACTGAAAGCTTGTCGCGGATAACAAAACTTACGTATGCCTATAAAGTTAATATTCAACGGAATTTCGATATAATTGATAGAGTTTAGGCTTCGCTTTTTTTAAGAAATATCTGGGCTTCTGTAATTTCGAAGAGTTCTTGTGATTAGTATATGAGGTGATAGAAACAAAAGCGAAAAATTGTGAAATGGAAGCTTTTCGAGTGGCTAATGCCCGTTTCTGCCAATGCAGATTAACTTCAATCTTGGTTTAAATGATTTTTTATCTTTTTCTAATTTTTAAAACTAGAGAAAGACATAGAGTAAGCTAATCTGCATTGAAAGAAACAAGCATAAGTGTGACAGATCTTTTTATGGATCTGATAATTTCTTCCAAGTTCCAGATAGCTTTTGAAAAATCGTTTATGAACTTACTAATTTAAAGCGATTGGAAAATATCGGAAAAATTCCGGCAATTTTTCATCCAGCGGATGAAAATTGTCCACGTTTCCTTGCGTGCTTTTTGTCAGAAATCTGCTCGGGGCAGCAAGAATTTTATCTCAAAATATTAGAGCGCATACCTCTTTCCTCATTAAAGAAAAAAAAAAGATCAATTGCATAGTATTATAGCATTTTATATTTAGACTTCTCTTTTTTTGCAAGAGTCTTCTAAAAACTAAGAATGTCTTTTCGGAGAAGCGTCAGAGCCGAGGAGGAAACCGCTGACCAAAATCTTGTACAACTGTCCACTAATGCCCGGTGGGCATTACTTTATCTTACTATTTTATCTTAGTTTACCTTCATAATGCTCCAGCAAGGCCTAATGTCCAAACTAATGCCCAAAAAATGCCTAGTAATGCCTAGTAATGCCCAGTAATACCGCAAATCTGTACACCACAATTTTACCCCTCGATCAGAGCTCTTATTAATTACGACTGGAGGAAATCTAATAAGTCGCCAGAAGTAATTAAAAACTTGAGAAGATTACTTAACCATGTCTGGCAAATTTTTATGCTTAAACTCACTACGTTTCGACCATGGTTTGTGGTCCTTTTCAAGTGATAATTGTGTCAGTAAATCCGTATGGTAAATCGAAAGAACTGATCTTAATTTCACGAACGACAGAACACGACCATACGTTGTGAATGTCAAAACGTTGTGAGTTTAAACATAAAAATTTGCCAGACATGGTCAAGTAATCTTCTGAAGTTTTTCTTATTAATTATGCCAAAATTCAGAAAACAGGTAATTTTGTAGATCTCTATACCTAGCCCCAAAATTCGGCATTATCCGGTTATATCGTATCAAATTTTATCTGTAAAACGACTGAGTTCGTTGTAATTGCGATAAGAATAAGACACGTCACTTTCAACCGTACGATATGAAGCTAAAGCGATATTGCTGATAATAGAAGTACAGGATACGACAATCGCTATTTACACCTCTGCATGCCACAATTGTTCGTAAAATATCTTAGGAGGATGCTATTAAGTAGCGCACACGAATACGTTAATATTGAATGAATGAAGTGAACCGACTGAACCTGACCTGAAGTTTCACCCGCATTTCCATCAAAATACCTTCAGTCTTTAACTTCCGTCACATTTCCGTACGTTTACACCTACGAAAGCAAACGTGGTGATAATTCAGGACAAAAGTGCTTTGGGATGCATGAACGAAATTGTAATTTTTTAATTTGATGCGGGAAATCGAAGAGACGGTAGAGACATCGTCAACGTAATAATCTCGCCGGTCCAGATTTGATTATATTTACACACTCGTGGGACTTTAATAGAGTCACAGATTTAATCTCCACGCGTGCAAGCTCGCCAATCTCTCTATTTCATTATTGATATCGCAGATAATCGATCGAGCTTGTGTTTTGCGACTGTCACTCACGTTGTATTATTCTCGTGTACAGTATGCGGCACCGAGAAGAGTCCCTGGCTCTGTCTGCACTGCGGATCCGTGCATTGCGGACGGTACGTGGCGGGCCACGCGTTGCAGCACTACGAGACTAATACTCAGCACTGCGTGTGCATAGACTGTGAGAGCCTGGCAGTATTCTGGTGAGTCTCCTCCCTTTCTATCTTGCCTCCGTCGAAACCGGTGTAATTTCCAAGAACTGAATTTCCGACGCGACGAGACACGCGAGAATCTGCGCGTCTCGCCATCGTCGCGAGATTTATGTCTATGATACCCGATAAGATCGCTGATAAAAATGTAGAATTTTACTTCCTCACGGGACGCGACTATACGGATGTTATCGCTGGTTCCGGTCCTGAAAAAGAGAGATGCATGGCTTGGCTTGTTGCAGTTACACCTGCGACGAATACGTGGTGAACGACACCACGAGCGGGCAGATCGAGAAGATACGGCGCGTGACCTTTCGTAAGGACGAGCACAAGGAGAACGACGAGAGCTGGAGCACGTCGCCGCCCACGACGCCCCCGTCGTCGAGGACGCGCGACGGCGGCGGCGACGACCACGACAATGACGACCCGGACGCCCTGTGGAAGGCGGAGGTGGTCGTGAGGAACCTACGGCCGAGGACGGCGCGGAAGAGGCTACACTCGCTGGACGCCAGCAGCGCGGACAATCGGCCGGCCAAGCGGCGCAGCTCCAAGAGTACCAAAGAGAAAAAGGTCGTCGGCCTGAGGAACCTCGGTAACACCTGCTTCATGAACGTGGTGCTGCAGTCCTTCAACAACATCAGCCACTTCTGCGAGTACCTCACGCAGATGCCGTGTCTCGAGGGCATCGCCTTCGACGAGTCGACGGGGCCGCCCACTCACCGCGGTCGCATCGTCACGCCGGGCCGCGCGAAGGAGATGTCGATGAGCGACGCTCTGCTCGCGGAGGAGCTGCGAAAGGTGCTGCTCGGCCTGAGCCTGGGCGGCTCCAACGGCCAGGCGATATCGCCCGAGTGCCTGTTCCTGGCCATCTGGAAGGTCGTGCCGAGATTTCGGGGCTACCAGCAGCAGGACGCCCACGAATTTCTCACCTACATGCTCGACCGGCTGCACACCGAGCTGCTGCAGCTGCTGCCCAGGCTGGGACACGAGCCTCTGGGATTGCGCGGCAAGCAGAGCATCGTCACTGCCGTGTTCGGGGGCACTCTTCTTAGCGTGGTAAGTTTAACCGGACAGCGAGCCTCGATTGCGCGCGAAAAGAACGTCCTCGCAGCCTCTTTGGCACGGAGGGAATTTCTGCGCTCTCGAGAGACTGTGGTGCCGCTTTGCCAAAGTCATGTTCTTCTTCGTTTTCTTCTTGGGAGAAGCGCGGACGAATTATGGATCGCGTTTCCTCGCGCAGGTCCACTGTATGAACTGTCGTACGGACTCGAAGACGCACGAGCCCTTCCAGGACCTCTCGCTGGACATACCGGACCGACTGCAGAGGAGCAGGACGAAGGAGCAGGAGGAGGTGTGCAGTCTGACCTACAGTCTCACGAGATTCTTCAAGGTCGAAGAGCTGGCCGACAGCGAGCTCTACTTCTGCGACAACTGCATGGGCAAGCAGAGGTCTACCAAGAGGTTCTGGATACACAGGCTGCCTAACGTGAGTATCGTTCGCGTGTTTTTTCTTTCTCTTCCGAGACACCCACGCAGCGGAAGTAAAAGCGCTCGCCTTGGGATTTTACCTTCAACGAGTTTCGATGCAAACAGATTCAAAGGTTTCTAATTTTTAAGGTCTGTCTCGTCGCGTCTCCTTTCCAATGTACGTCAATTGTTTTCCGACGTACGCTCTAATTTCGCTCAACGTCAGCTTATTCGCGGACATGCGTGTCCCGATCGATATGGTTCCCGCACGAACGAACGTGACCCGAAAGGGGGGAACTTTGATCGAGCGGTGAAGTACAGGATGTAGAACGCCGGTGATCGATGCTCACACGTTGCTCTCGCTCTTTCCGCAGGTGTTGTGCCTTCACATTAAAAGATTTAGGTGGTGCAATTCCTATCGCTCGAAGGTGGACACGCAGGTGGATTTCCCGATGGAGTCTCTCGACATGTCCGCGTTCACCGTGCGCGGCGTCACCGGGACGAGATTGGGCGCTCAGAATAGTCATCTTTACGACTTGGCTGCCGTTATCGTGCACCATGGTTCTGGGTACGTTCTCCCTCGAATGACGCTCCTAATTAAACCGGCCGCCCGGCGATGGAAACAAAACGGCTGAGACTCTCCTCGCAATAGTAGCGACTATCGCGCAACGTCGATACGCGATAAGATAACATGGCCATTGTCTATCCTATCGTCTATATTTTGAAATATTATTCGTTTCTCACGGAGTGTATTTAGCAATTGTTAAATTGCGCTGTGACGCAGCTACATTCTTGTTTTCGAAAACGAACAAGAAAAACTGTTACATGAACTTGTATGCTATTTGATCAATCTTCGAGGCTGATTAAATACTCCGATCTTTAAATACGCGAGATTTAAGCTTAATTTCGCAGAAACGTGTGCAGCTTCGAGGAGATGGAGGCGTTTGTTACTGTTGTTCTCCGAAGGACTCGTCGCAACATTGTCTTAACATTGTAAAATGATGTGTTGCAGTGCCGGTACTGGACATTACACTGCCTTCGCCGTGCATGACGGCCAGTGGTTCCATTTTAACGACAGCTCGGTACGGCCCGCGACTACCGACGCCGTCGCTAAATGCAAGCCTTACATTCTGTTCTACGTGCGGAGGGAATTCTCCATTCCACCCCCCTTGTGACGTCGTTTCCCCGATAAGAAGCCCCGTCCCGGCAGCACGAGCCTAGATGACGACGAAGAGGACGACGACGACGATCAGGACGACGTGGAGCGAACGAAAGAGAACTGAGCGAACGTTCCTTGCGAATCTCGAAGCGAGCAAACGAAACGGAAGAGAGATCGCGCCTCGAGCGCTTCGAGAGATCGGAAGACGAAGATTCGTCCGCTTATCGCATATTATATATATATATATATTATATCCATGATTGCTCATTGTTGCCAAATCGTACAATCTTGTTAGAAGCGTAAATTCGTCCGCGTTTCGCTATCGCGCCTCGACAAGCCGCACACGACGACCTTTGAGACGCGATTGGGATAACCGGCCGCAGACATAATTCCGCCGCACGTTAATCGCACGAGCGCGTCCCTCCTCGCGCTTTATCAGATGATTAAAATCGTGCAGCTCTTAAATTAGCTCGATGTCCGTCGAAGAAAGGTCGACCGATACGGAGCGTGTGTGAGCGCGCGTGCTGATACCGTATCGTATCTCGCTGCAGATTGTTCTCACGATCTTTCTCACCGCGTCTCTTCCTTCCGTTGGAGATGCCGTAGCCTCTCCGCTCGAAAGCTGAACCTACAGTGGACGCGGCAAGTCGTAAGCCGCAAGAAATTGACCAATCACGGCCAAATATGACAAGACTAATCGACTGTCGTCGGCCGATTTCTCGCGGCTTGCGACTCGCTGCGTCTATAGATGCAGCCTAAAAGCATAGAGGAATTTTTCTTTTCGGATCGTTTTGTTTCGATTATAGATCGAAATTGTGATTTCTAGAATTTTTTTTTTCTTTCATGATTACTGCGCTGGAAAGTGTTGCTTTATTTTGCGATTATTTCATCGACACGTTCGAATCATTCTCAAATCGCGCGTTATTTTTCTCCTAAACGGATTCTTAATCATTTTTCTCTATACTTTACTTTTTTCTCACGGGGTTCCTTGATTAGAAAATAGTTAATTTCCTTTTTCCCGTAGTATCTATTATATCTATATGTATAGATATGCGATCTTGTCGCTTTATAAATACACGTTCATCTCTACCGAGATGCCCCGCTACGCGCGCGGCCGCGGATCTTAATTACTCGACAGGGCCGGGTTTGCGGGGCAACTCGGTAAAACTCGAAGACGCGACGACGCGGACGGGCGAGCGACGGAGAGAGTGGGTGAGGGAGAAAGAGAGAGAGCGTCGTGATGTATGATTGACGTCGAGCACGCATGCGTATCGTGCCGATGCACGTAACGCGCATGCGGTCGCGTGGAGGTGCGCGATTGTATGCGAGGCATGTGCCGGCGGACGGAGCTTCTCTTCCTTTCTCGGCGATGACGACGACGGGGAGAGAGAGAGAAAGAGGGAGAAACGAAGGTAGATAGATAGGACGAAAGAGAGAGAGAGAGAGAGAGAGAGACACAGACGAGTGCGCTCGAGGTGGATCGCGGAAACGCATTGCCTTTAGCGTCGATTTTCTTTACGCTCTTACGCGCGGCGGCCGTCGACCGCCCTCCCCTTACCTTGTCATCCCTCCCTCCCCCCCTCGTCCCTCCGCTCCCCCCTCGACCTATGATCGAATCGAATAATGCCCTCCCTTGATAGCGGAATAACGAATGTAATTGTCGCGTTCCTCTGTAGTCCTAAGGAAACGAAAAGGGTTTAAAAAGAGAGAGAGAGGAGAGGCGCGAAAAAAAAAACGACTGGTCTTCTCGGTAGATAGATCTTTCTCTAGGCTTAGCGCACCGCGCGGCTCTACGTCGCTCCCGACGTGGCCGGAAAGCGATCGTACCGTATAGGGCCAACAGCGTTACTTCTCAAGCGACAGCCTTATCCTTTCCCCTACCCCCCCTCCACCTCCTCCTCCTCCTCCTCGCCGTCCCATCGTCGTGCATGCGTCCATGTATATTTTCACACGCGCACACGCACGACATGTGCTATATACACCTCGTACCACGTGCGCGCGTTTATCACGCGTGCACACGCACACGCATGAGCGCGAATGCATACACGTGTCGCGATCCTCGTCCTCCCCCCCCCCCTCCCGTTCTTTCCCCTCACGAAAGGCTCTCGACGACTCTTATGTGATTATTTAAAGACTTATTTTTTCTATAATGATAACGATAATAATGATAATAAGTTAATGCGTAGCGAAAGAAAACGTTTTATTAAGGCGATAAACTGCGATAATTGCGCATCTACGGCAAAGACTCTTACTCGTGTATAAACATGGCCGTGCGGAAGTTAACGAGTACAACACAATTACACGCGCATACACCCACGTACACACTTCCGGGCGCACGTAACAATTATTATTGAGAAACAAGTGAAATATGTACGAACGGCGAATAAATAAAGGACATGAATCGACGACGGGCTTCGATTACGTGCCACCGAAGCCACTTCTCCGGTTATCAATCCTCGTGACGATCCTAAAAGTACTCTCAGCACCCGTCCCCCCCCCCCCCCAGTTCGGCCGATCGCGCGGACCGGCCGAAATTGAATTTTCTCGTTCCTCCCGCGCCGATCGGGCGCGCGTGCGCGACACCGGCGAGGGCCGTTCCGAGGAGATTTGTACACAAGGGACACGCTATAATTACACCAGGTTGTTGATAAATGTAAATTGTTACGTTCTGACTCAAACTAATTCTGTATATGTACAAAACTGACGAAACGCTCCGCCGCGCGAAAACGCGGCGATCTTTTTTATATAACGATGTCGAACGAATAAAAAAAAAGGGTAGAAAAGCACTTGCGCGCGTGTATCGATAGCGGATACCTCCTCTCGGTCGACAATGAAGAACCGGCCGTTGCCGGCTGGCGTCTCCCTCCGAGTCGTCGGGCTGCAATTTACCTTCCGTACGCCCGTACCTCGGGGACATCTGTCTCATTTCTCTCTTTTCCGCAGCAGGGAACCGAAGAATCCCCTCGTCCTCGTCGCCGGCGCTCGCTCCCTTATCGGCGAGCGATGCGCGAACGGCGCGATTACGCGGCACAGCCTCCAGCAGAGGCAATCGGTCAGCTCCTCTTCCGTTTCTTCAGCCTCGGAGATGAGATTCGGCGGGGCCTGACGGTCGATACTCCGTTCGCCGTTCCCGTGCGTCGTCACGTGATCGGAAATTGGCACGTCGCGCCGCTCCTCCGGCGAGCCGGACGTCGACGGCTCGTCGGGCTGGAGTTTCTTGGCGAGGAAAATCGAATATGGATCCTTGGCGGGAGGAGCCTCCCTCGATCCGCCCGCCCTGTCCTTTCCTCGCGGCGTCTCGCCGTCGGCGGGTGAATCCTTGACGTCCTGCACCCACAGGTCGTCCCGATCGTAGCGTCTGTGAAGGCGCTCCCGAGCGATCGCTCGCAGGCTCTCCGTCCTCCGCAGGGTTTCCCACGAGGGGACGAGCGCGGGCTTCGATCCCGCGGCACGAGGCTCCGGCCAACGGTCGCTGGAGCACGTCCTGCGAGCTCCCTCCGTCGACGAGTCGCCCGAGCAGCTATTCGTTCCCCTGGAGCCCGCCCGACAAGCGTCGTTCTCGTAAATGATCTCGGCCGGTCGCGGCCGCCCCGACGACGCTCTTCTCAGCTTCGAGGAGAACAAACTCCGTACGAGCGCCCGTATCTTGGACTTGGAAGACGTCGCGCTCGCCACCTTCTTTTCCTGCGCGACGCAGCACAGGATATCCGCCACGGTGTCCTCCGTGCCCGAGGCGGCCAGCCTCGTCACGCTGGGATGCGCTCTCAGCTGACGGACGCGCTTCCCTCGCAGCTGATCGTTCGCCTCTTCACCGGGCGACCGGCGGTCCTCGCGTCTCGCCGACAGCGCGGCCGACGCCTCGGCGATCGTGAAGGGGAAGCGTTCCTGGCTCTTCCTCGTCCTCTTCCCCCTCGGCTCGCAGTTCAAGTTCAACGTCGACGAGGACAGCCGCGCGGCGAAGCTGGGCAGCTCCCGCGTCCTGCGCACCTGGAACGTCAGGTCCTCCGATTGCGCGACCCTCGTCATCTCCGGACTCAGCTCGGGACTCGTCTTGCCGTCGTTAAATTCGAGATCGTCGCCGGCGCGTCGCTTCCTACCGCCCTGCCGCGTCTCCGCCGGCGAATCCAATTGCCGCGCTCTCGGATCATCGCGCCACGTTCCTCCCGTCGCCGGCTCCTCCGGCGTCTCGTCGCGCGCCGTGCAATCCTTGGCCGGCGGCGCGTCTTCGGGATTCTCCTCGTCGCGAATCGACGCACACTCGTCCTCCGTTCTCCAAGTGACGTTCTCCTCCACGTTTCTCAACGACTCGGTCTTCCCGTACCTCCTGGACGAGCGCCTCGGCGACGCGGTAGCGCTCGTCACGTCCGCGGTGTCCGCGCTCTTCCGGGATGTGCTGCTGCGACCCGATCTCGAGCGCGCGTCGTCGCCGATCCTCGCGTAATCTCGACCGGCGGAGTAGGCGGCTCCGCGGGAGAACACAACAGGTGGACAACCTTCTCCCTGAAATCCGCTCCCAGGTGGACACCACGTTCCGCCGTAACTGTTGTCGCCAAACGGCGTGCTCCGCGAGCTCCATAGATTCGAGGAGAAGAAGCTTCCAGGCGCGCGATCGTCCAACTCCGTCTCGTCGTCCAGCGCGAGCGCGTCTTCGACGTTCGCGCCTCCGACGCCCTGGCTCCGCGGTCTTGGCGAAGAATCCTCGCAGTCTTGCAGGTGCAACGAATCCGCGGCCGGTCGTTGGCGAACGGCGCGCGGAACGTCGTTTCGCTCGATAAATTCCGCCTCCGCGTAATTCGCAGTCTCGCCGGAGTTCTCCGACCCGTGGCAGCTCGAGAGTTTGTCGCCCGGCGGTGCGATCCTGCCGTCGGAGATCCTGACGGGTATCCTGGAAGGGACGCGCGACAGCGACGCCGAGGGCGTCGGTACGCGCCACGTTTCGCCCTTCGTGGGAAAATCCGAGGCTCCGCCCGTGTCCTTGCACCTCCTCGACGCGTCCTCGCCCCGTTTCTCCTGCTTCAGAGATACGTCCGATAAGGCTCGGATCAGCGCGTGGGGATCGAGGGCCCGCGTAGCGGAACACTCGCGACTGCCCGCCGACGTCGAGTACGAGATGTCCTGCGAGTTTAGCGCGAGCGTGGGAACTTTCGTTATACTTTCGCGATCGCATTTGTCCGGCGCCTCCTTCCACGGGTACATGTTCGCCGCGCAGGACGACCGACTGTGATCCTCGCTCCCGTACGGCTCCGAGGACGACAAGGCTCCTTCCGCGACGTCACTTCGAATTGTTTCGATAAAACGCGACGCATCGACGGCATCGCGCGCGTAAAGACTCGCCGATCGGTGCCATTGCGCATCATCGGGAACAACCCCGTTGTTGCCTAATGGATCCGCATCGAAGTTGGACCGGCCTGACGGACAATTAAACTCGAACCGAGCCTGAACGTCGTGGTGCATTTGCGACCCGATACACTGATAATCTCGCACTTGTTCTCCCTCGCCTTCGAATTCCGAGCCGACCAGTTTGAATTCATCGTAAGCTTCCGTCGCAGGCTCGTTATGAATCACTTGTTCGTCGCAAGTACTCGTGGCAAGTTCCGCCGACGTAAAACTTGCCGCGAGGAAAGTCGACGTAGCTCGCGGTATCTCTTGCCGCTGATGGCGCGTGTCTTCGTATTCCGGCTCGTCTTGCCGAAGTTCGCCGCAAGTTTGCGCCGCAAACCAGTCCTGACTCGCTCGCTCGTTAAAAATCGCTTTTACCGGTGTATTTGCTCCTCCCGGCTCGTCACAAGTTCTCGTGCCGTCGCGATTTACCGGGCCAGTGTAACTTCGCGAAGCGCTTCGGGCGATCCGGCGATTGAGACCGTCGTTGTCGAGCGAGCGCGACGAGGGCAGAAGATTCGGCAGTATTGACCCGGCAATGTCGTCCCTCGCGGACATAATAGGCATCTTCTTGACGGGTCCGTTGGCGGATGAGTTGACGGCCGTGGATGCCGGCGAGGATAATTCCAACATGGCGATCGTTCCGGTGCGGGGAAGTCCGTGACTCGTCTCATTCGCGGACTCCGACTCGCTGCCGGAGCTGAGATTCTTCAGAATTACACCGGAGGGTGGACGGTACCCTCCGAACTTCCTCGGTTGAGCGCCGCTGAGGGAAAACGGCGAAACCGACGGGAGGTCGCGGGGCGTCAAGTCTCGACAAGTGTGGGAGACCGTCTTGCATCTGGCGTCACGCGACTCGCCGTTGCTGCGATGGGAGAGGCGCGTGGTGGACGGTTCGGAAGAGGGCCGAGATTGTCCGCGAGGTATCGCGATCGCGGACAGCAGTGGACGGTTGTCTCGCGCCGATCGGCCTGCGGAGGACTCGGCGGGATTCAATTTGCCGTGGACGACGCCGACGGTGCCGGCGGCGGAGCCGCCGGCCGTGCCGCCGGCTTGGGACATCACCATCGTTCCGTCGTCGTCGCGGCGGGACGGACTTTTCAGGCGGGCTCGCGCCCTTCGTCGAGCTCGGGCGTCCTTCGGCCTGGACACTTCCAAGAAACTCTCAAGCCCTGCCCTTTGTTCCCTTTCCTCCCACTCGTCGTTCTCCTCGATTCGATTCGCCGCTCCGTGCAGACGCAGGAAGGCCTCGCGTTTGCGACAGGCTCGTCGACCGCGGGCGGCCACGCGATCGGCCGGAAAAGCGAACTCGTTCGGCGACGGCAGGTCCTCCAGACGCCTCCTCAAATCGGACGGCGAACTGTCGCTGGAATCGGTCGAGCTGGACGATTGACTCTCTGACGTGGTGTTAATTACCAGATCTATTTCATCCGTTGGAAATTAAACGTCGGTCAAGAAATTTGTTTTGAAAAAGCTGGATGGATAATTGCAAGTTTTTTATTTCTCCTAATTTAATGTAACTTGAATTTTTTCAATTCTAGCTTTAGAATTTTTTTTATTTGTCCAATCTTTAAGTTATTTATACGGAATGTCGGACAATTAAATAATCTTTCAATATAAATTCGTGATACAACTATTGGTATAGACGTTACAATACAGAAATGATATTTCACTCGAGGCAAATATAGAGTTGGAAAAGTCAAGAGGTTATTTAATGTTACACTTGATTACTTCGTGTAACATTAAATATATTTGTATTAAATGTAACAGAATTCGTAAAAAAGGCTTATAGAAATGAAAGAATGCAAAAATTGTGCAACGTTTAATCTTCCGATCGATGAAAATCATTTTTATACCTTTCGAGGAAGATGACGGACTGACAGTCTTTATTTCGAGACGATTTGGGTTTGCAGTATCATCGCTTTTCATATCGTCTCCACATGTAACTGTTTAAAAATGATTTATTCGAGTAACAGTTAACCATGCTATGTTATTTGAATGACGGGTTTCGTTTCTGTCGCGCGAAAAACATAAGAATAATTTCTGCAACTCGATTCGGATCATTCAGATTGAACGCCTAGTAATATTTTCTTAAAGTAAATAACCTTATTCACTTGTTTATTCCGTAAAAGTATCAGATATTATTTTATCAAAGCGACAACGCAATTATACGATCGCTGGTGTTTAATTGTACAATTATTATTTGCCAGTATTTTTCTCGCGAAGCTCACATAAAGAGGCCTTCTATTTCGTCATTTCGTTTCATTGTAAAATTGCGCAAAATATTTCACGACCATTTATGAAACAATACCGATAAAAATTCCCTTATTTAAAATTTTATATTTTATATTCATGTGGAAATTTATCCAACATTTATGTACATATTTTGTTGCGAGAATTTTAAAACACAAACTTAGTATTCATAGATGTCTATATGCGTCTATAAGTTATGTTCTAGTCATGTCAGATATCCTGCAAGTCATCTTTTGCCGCGATAGACAACGATGCTTTCAGAATTGTAAACGGTAAAAATAATTAAATTATGTGACGTACAGAGGCACTCTTTAAAAGGCTAATGCATCAGGTTTTACTTTAATTTATATCGCAATCTAAATGTTGAAACACTACTAACAACTGCCCTTTGTTACCGCGAATACGTTGTGTTAAGAAAAATTTTTTAATGATGCTTTTTCTGTTAAATAATACATATTCGCTCTTCTAAATTAAATTTTAAATAAAGCCTCGAGGTTATATCGCAAATTATAAATTTAAAAAGAGATCGATACGGCTCTCCTTATCGGAAGAACACGTGTTTCGAAAAATATCAGAACGTCTCGGGTAATCGCTTACATTTTATATGTTTCGTAGGTTGTGAAGCGCCGGGAGATCGGTAACGGACAGGAGAGCTAATCAGTGAAGGGTAGATAAGCTCGAGAGGCGCATTCGGCGCGCACGGAGGACGAGCAATTTGCATTTGCGTCGACGCGCAATTTCCGCGATACGACGAGCGCATTACGACAACCATGCGCTTAATGCATCCGACGGATATTTGCGTTAATGAATGCGTTGCTCGAGGAACTGACTAAGTGAGCCGACGATCTCGATAAAATAGCTGGGGCCCTCTGTACTGTGCGCGCCTTCGCGCCGATATGGCCGCTGCACTGACGGTTATTCCGATTATCGCGGCGGCGCGCCAGTTTCATCGCACCCGTCATTAATGCATGCCGCATTAGATATTGTTTTAGAGAACGATTATAAATACCCGCGGACGAATGTACCGCGGGCTACCTGCGTAAAGCGCGATGATTACATGCAGTACCGTCCAAAATTATATCTTTTGATTTTTTTTTTTTAGTAAAACTAGTTGTAAAGTGCACGAATGAAAAATTGGAAAATCATGGCGTATTTCGTAAGATTGCATTACCTTTCATGTGCAAGAAGCACCTGCTATCGGGCGACTGCTATAAAATTTTGAGCACATTCGATGCACTTTGACGAAAGTTACGTTCAGAAAACTTAAGGGTGACATAGTTTTGGCCGGTACTGTGTAACGGTTTATGCATTTGAAAAGAATTAATGTTCCAAATGTATAAACACGTTCCGTATAATTGTGAGGCGATCGAAATTTTGTCGAGTAATTATAGCGTGCGAAGTTGTATATATTATAAATATTTAACATAATATGAGCGACCTATGCGTATTGTAATCTCTTTAGAGTTAGAATAGGAAATAATTTCTGCATATATGAAATACTAATATGGATATAAGCGCTATACGTAATTGTGGATCTACCATATTGCGTGTCAATTCTTTGTTTATATCAATTTACTTTCCCCAAGAATTTTAATTTTGCATTCGGCGTTTTTTTCCCCCATCAAAGGGAACGCTACTTCTGCCGTTTTATTTTCCAAGCGTGCCTCAGCCCACAGTCTAGCTGCCATTTGGCCGCGCAAAAATTTCTCGTCATCCCGAACGAACACACGAAACTCGGCACTATCGGAGGCAAAGACGCTATTTTGCGGGGAATTGCGCGGCGTTGTGAGCGAGAGAGCGAGCGAGCGAGCGAGCGAGCGAGCAAGAGAGAGAGAGAGAGCGAGAGCGATGAAGCGCGCGTCGCATCCGCCGCGGTTTCTCTGGCGGCATAGAGAGAACCGCGCCAAAGAGGAAAGTCTAGCTAACGAGGGAGCCAAGAACAGCTTACTTGGCGGAGGCAGACCATTTTCGAAAGTTCGCCGAGTTGTGTAACAAACTTTACTCGGGATTGGTTGCCCGAAGGGACGACGGGTGGGGCTGCCGGAAGTGGGAGACGGACCGAAGAGACAGACAAGAAGAGGGGACTAAGGAAAGAGCGAGAGAGAGGGCTGGGGTGGGGGGTGAGAGGGGGGGAAAGGGAGTACGGAAGATAGTTCTCTTCGGCGGAAAAGAGAGGTGCGAAGGAAGGAGCGAAGAAGAGGAGGCACTCATCGAGTGCCGGTCTGACGGCGGGGAGGGAAGGAAGCGAGGCGCGGGAGAGATCCTCCGAGAGAAGAGATTCAGTTAGGATTCTATATACCCGGATCCACCGTTATACGTCCGACGAGCTACGTGCGTCCCCGTAATCGTAAGCGATCCCTCTGGGTGCCTCTGGGAAAGCGGCGAAGGCTATCGGCTGATAATGCGGAAAACGCGACTCGATAACCACGTCGCTTTCTACTTCTCCGTAACTCGGCTTCTAAACACTTTGAAAAAAATAACCGGACGGAGTTAGGCGCCTTCGATACGTTCGCGATAGAGCTGTTCGCTGATTAACGGAATAGAAATGATTAATTAAATTGTAAACAGTTGTGTGCAATTTTTTTTTACATTTGCGTTGATTCTATAATAGAATTAAAATTATAACATACAGCGCGAACCGAACATAATTACAGCAAATTCATCAAAACTCGAGCATTCTTCGGGAATTCTAGCCGCCTACGTTGAAACCATTTGTTTTCTATAAATTTTAAACGGTTTTTGCACATCCTCAGAAAACTTTCGGATGCTTATATTTGTGTCCGATAAATGGAATAACATGATTATCTCCTTATGCGAAGAAATTACACATCCAGAAATAAGTTTATTTGAACTTTGACCCTACTAGACTTTTATTTAATCTCAAAGATTAACTTCTTTGCCTCAACTAAAATTCAACTTGATCGAGACTGGCATTTCTAAGAGAATTCATATCTATTTCTTCAAATCTAGCAAACGTCCGACGAGCTTTTAATAGAAGTAAATAAAAATTTAATAGGTTCAAAGAAACATGATTTCAACGTATATCATTTGTTTAACTTAACCAATTGTAAATCTTTTTTCTGGGTGCATCGTGCGAACGCGAGATAGCGGCCCGCGAAGGGCCACGGACTAGCTTTCTGTCGGCGCGGAGACGGATCGTAGATCACAGGGCGCAGGATGCGTCCTGCAGTCGCGCCCCTCCCGCGCCGACTGTTCCTAATTCCGCTGGTTGCGCGGACGTCAAACAAACAACCGGCAATTAAATGCAAATACGGCTAATGCGTTCTGGGTCGGATGTGCAAGTCACCGCGCTCGTTATGGGGATCCACCCGCCGGCCATGTTGTTTCGGGGCCGCGTGTTATATTCCGCGGTCGATATCGATGCGCCGCCGATGCCGGCGAGCGGTCGAGAAAGAGAGATGCCGCGCTCGGATAACCCACGTCCAACAAATACCCGCAAACAGAGCGCCGGGCCGCTATCGACCCCGAGGAATTCCTCCTTGACTCTATCTCTCTCCCTCCTCCTCCTCCTCCCCTGCCTCTCTCTCACACTATCTCTCTCTCTCTTTCTTTCTTCGTACGCGTACTGATCTTTTTTTCTTTTCGAAGCGCCCGGCGTCGCAGAAGAGCGAGTTATTAAGCCATTATGAAGGCGGCACGGTGTTGAAAGCGGCTCCTCGCCGACTTGGCCCGGCGGATAAAAGCGCCTGGTATACATCGATACCTCGGCGATACGAGGACAACGTCCAGGAGGTCGGAGGACGGCCGCTCTACATCTGCGAGTTTCAACGGTACACGTCTGTCGTAAAGCGTCTTCCTCCTCGATCGGGTAAGTAACGGGAGTTTCCAATCTTACAACCCGACGCGGCGGAGTATCCCGGCTCTCGGCAAGTAGCGAGTTTACACAAAACTCGCGTTGCATTACGTGGGATTTTTTTTTAGATGCAGGATTACAAAAGCGATGACAACTTGGCGCGAGTAATGTAATCCGATAAGTTTTTAAAATTCTGGATAAAACAATAGATTAGTTTCATTAAGTATTTATTAAATTGTATTGAAGTTTAACGTGAAAAATTTGGGAAAATTTGTCGACGCAAAAAAAAACGGAGAAACAAAATATATATTATATAACGTTTAATTAAATACTAGAGGAGAGTCTTCTATTAAGAGATAGGTTCCTAATGTGAGATAGTGGGATTTTTACTAAATTAATAGGCATCATCCGTTGGTGTCGCCATGAACTTATTATCCTTAGAGTAAAATCTCTTGTTTGGTGGAAAATAGGGGACTT
Source organism: Vollenhovia emeryi (assembly GCF_000949405.1). Classification (NCBI taxonomy): domain Eukaryota; kingdom Metazoa; phylum Arthropoda; class Insecta; order Hymenoptera; family Formicidae; genus Vollenhovia; species Vollenhovia emeryi. Next base: position 491,061 of record NW_011967137.1, read on the forward strand.
TTCTCTATACATTTTCGGCACATTATTAGCCTAATTCGAATGTCCAGAGTTGTACTTTGCGTCCCATTCGATCAAACACGTGGACGGTCCCCAATTTTCCCTGGAAGCTGTAGCGGTGCGGTTCCGCCCCATCTAAAACCGGCCGTCGTCTAATCATCCCCCGCGCATCGAGGACCGTATCGCGAGCTTCTTATTAGAAGATCAAGGGGATCGTGAGGGGTGGAGGAGGAGGGGAAAATCCGTCGACGCGGCCGCTGCCGACTCCGACGAATTCTCCGAGGACGTTGATCCGCACCGCCGGCCTATTCAGCCTCGAGATATCCTCACCGATCCGCGCAATCGGCGGCGCCGCGGCGCAAACTGACGCTCGCGCGGCTCGGGCTTCCTTTTCACGCGCGCAGCGTGCAGACGCGGATGGAATCGCGCGGTCTCGTGTGTGAGTACATATATCTCAGCGATTCTCAAAAAAGTGCGCCGGAAGATGTTAAAAATTTATCCCTTTCTCTCTCTCTCGTCAAAAACTCGATCAATTAATCGAAAAAATATTATTTAAATTATATACCTCTTTTAAAACATTATTTATGCACGGAAAAAATGATCAATAATATCAGCGTAATTGGAATAAAGTGGTTGAAACGACATCAGTATTAATGAAGGAAAAGCATTACATAGTTGTGTCGATAATCTGGATAATTTAGTTCAATACTTAAAATTTAAATCCATATACAATAGCAAATACAATTGAGTGAACTATTTATGATCGCGGCAGCCCGTGACATCAACGTTTAATTCAAGCAACTTAATTTTTTTTAATTGAACAGCCTTTTTTCCCGCGTGCAGCATTCTGAAAAAAATATTTCGGAATGCAACGTCTGTAAACGATCTGCAGATCTGCAGAAGAAATAGTGTCAGGGAAGAAAATTGAGAACCATCGACGATAGGTCGGTTCGCATTACGCTGGCTGATACCACACGCGAAGCCATGTTCTGCGGCGCAGAATAGAGACCGGCGGATTACGAGTTACGCATAGCCAGCCGGATTTAAGGGTCGCGCCGTTCGATCGCGTGTATGCAGCGCGGCTGATCGGGACCGATCATGGACGTAGGAATACCTGGACGGAGCATAGTGCCGCGGGGGTGATCCACAAAGGGTGAGGGGACTGAAATGTCTATTGTAACGGACATGAGGTACCAAGATGGCCAACGCTCGATAGTGTCATGAAATGTGATATATTTTCACGCCTTGAAAAGAATAAAGCTTTCTCACTTGGAAAAAGTGTAAAAATAAGTAATACAATATATATATGAATAATCACTATATTAATTACTAATGGCGAATTAAGACGATATGTATTACATCGAATTAGTACACATTCGTAAATACATATCGAATAAACATTCATATACGTATCACATTATCATAACTTCAATATTTATCGAAAATTACTACTTGGAATCGGAAAATAGAAATTACTGCAATGATCTTAGCTCACGCCGCATAATGCCTCACGATGTGACAATAGACACTAAATATCCGGCACCAAGATGGCTACAACGATAAATTCCCCTCACCCTTCAGAACCAACTCCCTGCGTCCGTAAGGGTACTTTACGCTCAGTCCAGATATTTCCTACGTCCATGGGGCCGATGCGATGCTGAGACTTTAACAATACGCGCGGCAGATAACTCGGAGTCTCCGATATTGTACATCGCAAACAATAGCATCAATGCACAGAAAGTCGCGTCGAAACAATAGCCAATTGACAAGTGATTTCTTTCCGGAACGTTCATTCCGAAGGAAGTGTTTTTATATAATAGAATAGATATGATAGAAGCTACAGGGTTTGACTCGCGACCTCGCGCCACCACCAGAAACGGAAAATCAGGTCGTCATTTCGGCACGCTCTTCTATCTGCGAAAGGCCACGAAAGACGCGCCTTCTCATATCCGCGGCACGTCAAGAGCCGCGACTCCTCCAATTTGCCGCTTTCGCGGGATTCCGATCGCGGATCGTTAAACGAGGAGTTAAACGGCTCTTTTAAGCGTCCGCCGATCGAGGTCTCTAATTTACCTCTCGAGTAGAGCGCTTTCAGCGTTAACCGTATTTTTGTTGCCGCAACTGCGATTTCTTTGTGACGCACTCCGAAAGTGCAGCATGCGAAAATTTAAGCGTCAGAATAAATTTCAGGCACTAAGGGCGTCTATACATGTTTAATTATATTGTATCTTAATTAATCTTTAACTTCCTTCATTTAGCAAACAGGTAGGTTATAACGCCAGGGAGTATCGTTATATATTTACAGCTTACTTCCCCCTCTCTCTCTCTCTCTCTCTCTCTCCATATTTTATTTAAATTATATAAACACGAGTAGAAGAAAGTCCTCTATTAGGAGATAGGAGTCTAATATGAGATAGTAGGTTTTCAACGTCTAAATTCAATCGCAAATCTTTCTTCGAAACAATTACACGATCTAACAATAAATTTTCCATTAAACAGATTTCACTCCAAGGGCGATAAATTCATGGTGAAACCACAGATGATGCCTATAAATTTAGCAGAAACTCATATCTCATATTAGGATCCTATCTAGGCGGGATAACGAATTCTCAACGTTCGCCTTTGTTCTCAATAATCAAGCGTCCCTAATAACAACATGTCTATATAATCTATTTTAAAACATTTCCATAAATCTAGTTTTGACGAGAAAAGAAAACTTGTCTGCTTTATAATTTAACAATTAATTCATTTTCTCGGAATAGGATCACTCGCTGTCATTTTAACGATAAAAAGCCCGATGTACAGTGTGGTCTGTGCGTCCAGAAACATTCTATTCTGTAGCCAATAAATTAAAAAAATTTGTGCAAGTTGATAAATTGCACATCGTACAATCGTACATTGTCAGCAAATTTTATAAAGCATTTTGATTTGCTTCTATACAACCGAACGTTTCTAGACGCAAGAAGCGCATCGTAGATTAGGCGTAAGACTCAGATTCTGCACAGCAAAAAAATGTAGCTGCAGTACTTAAAAATTGCATGTGGTAACTAAATTTCAGACAGCTAATATTGAGTTGTGATAGCTAATATTTCGCTACTGTGCCTATTGTATTAAACCGTTTGCAGTGCTTTAGAAATGTATGGTTAATGCAGCAAAATATTTTCAGCAAATCCTGATTAGCTACGGTAGCGAACATGTTGTTTTTTCAGTGTGTTAATATCATTGATCAAAAGACCAAGCGCTCGCTCGTCTCCCAGACAAAATTCTCACGCGGCGCAGCGGACAAATTAGTCTCGCGCGTGCAACGAGGCGGGCGGCCCCTCGTAAAGCCGCCGCGCATCGGTCCGATAAAGCGGGCCCCGGCCCCCGTAGTCTCCCGAGTCAACACTGTGTATCTCGTGCGAGCGAGTCCGACTCAATACGGCGCGGAGAGATCCACGAATCGCGGACCCCGCCATGCCACGGGCGGAACAATGCGACCACTCGGGCACGAGTATTTAATTGTTTCCGCTCCTGTCCGCCGTCGTTTTCGTTCCTGCGGAACGTCTCTCTAAGCTGTCTCCTCCCCGCTCGTTAGCGAGTTCCTCTCTCGGAACCGGAAGACGTCGACGTTGCAGAGCCGTCTCTCGGCGTCTCCCGGCCGCCATCCGCCGAGTTACGCGGCCGCGTCATCGGCCCGAAACGATTTAATTTACTTATTTCGCCGAGTTTCACGATGGATCGCGTTAACGACGCGACAACCTCGAGCCGCCCGAGCCGCGGCCGCGACGCGATTAGACGGGGATTGAGGTAAGGCGGCATCAGTTGTTTTGTAAAAAGCCTTAGAGCGTACGTAAAATAGACAAATTATTACGAATTAAAAGGAACCGAAGGACACTAGAGATCGTTCGATTGCAACGAGAGAAACTAACTTTCGCGTATTAAAATTTAAGAAGTAAACTCTTGTACGGATATCTTTTACTCCGATCACGTCTTGCAGAATGGAATCTGCTTGTTGTTTAAAACACACTGTACAAAGAGCAGGTATGTACTTTTTATTTCTCCTCCAAATTATGTAAGGTTCCTTAAAATCGGCTCTCTGCCAGCTATTCTGCTCCTGAAATTTTCATAAATTAATAGTTGCAGGCAGACGGATTCGTTGTGCGATGCTGACGGTAAAACGAGGTCGAATTTCGCGCACTACGGAACGCGGTATGCAAATATATACAAAACGGAAACATTTCGCGAGCTATTGTTCTTCCGTTTACGAACGCTTATTATAAAGCTGGACATTCGCTTTCTGCATATCTTAGGCTCGGTTTCACCAACGTCGCTTAACTTTAAGCTTTTAGCTTAATTCGTTCTTTGTCCCTTTCCAACTGTTATTCTAGAAAGAGACGAACATGAATTAAACTAAGATTAAAGTTAAGCGACGTTTGATGAAACCGGGCCTTAATAGTGTAATTTTTCCTAAGCTAAACTGCAACTTACGTCGATTGGAAATGTTAAGAGGGGCTGTAATAGCATTGAATAAGGCTGCAACTTGCGTTGCATCGATATGCACACACGTGCCATGATTGTGAAACTTTAATCCTCAATTTGTTTTCGCCTTTAATCAATGACACACGATCAGGTGTCTTCGATATAATACTTTCTCTCTTATCACAATTTTTTCGACAAGTTCTCTCCTCTCTTTTCGCACAGCGATTAAAGTGTACAGAAATTTTCTGAAAAAAAAAATACGTTTCTTAAAGGATGCTTTCCAAGTCTTTTTAACCCTTCGCGGAGAATACCGTCTTTGCTAGAAGCTGAAACTCTTTGCGAACTTAAAAATTCTCTTTATACTTTCTAAAAGAAGACGCGCTTAATTTTACACTCTTCAGCTGTTGTACATTAGTATTACACAGTAAATTATTTTGACTGCAGTTAGATATTTTTACATGCGGTAAAAGAACTCGAAACGCTATTAATTAAATAAATAATTGAAAGACACGAGCGAGATAAAATTATTACGGTTGTCTTTCCGTAATAACAAAATGTTATCGAGATCCGTTCCGATGGGACGACACCCAGTGAGAAATGATTCGTCGAAACGATATCGACATCGATCGACGGAGTCATTTCTCTTTTTCTTCTTCTTCTTCCTCGTGTATTAGGCTCAAGGACGTTTATCGGTATAACGATTTTCTATGTATTTGCTTGAAATTTGGACCATATTAATAGTGTTATCTATATGCCTGCTCAATTTTAAAAACCGTGTCCGTACCAAAGTCGAGACATTCAGTATCAAAGTTACTCGTATGGTATACGCGAAACGCGTTCTGCAAGGATATTTTAATTTATTGTGACAGAAATTATTTATATTTTGCTACAAAAAATTACCTATGATGCATAACCCCTCAATAAAAAGGAGATGTTAACTGCGTGAATGTCGTTAATAACGAACAGTTGAAGCCTCTCTTCCGCGATGTCGATTGGTTTTCTCGAAGCGCGGTATGCTTCATTTCTCTTTTAAATTAATTAATTTTAAAATAATTAAGTGAATGAAGATTTGCAATTTAGAAATATACATTTGTATACATTAATTATTGAGGTAAAATCTCTAATCTTGGCAATTAGAATTTAAGTAACGACGATTTTTGTTTCGAAACATAGTCTCGATTGAACAGAATTAATCGTTAATTTAATCAATACCAATAAGTCCGCAGAGTAATACACAAAACGTAGTAACAGTCACGGAACAAAGTAATGTAAAATATTAAGTACGGAATTTTCCATTTCGTAGGCGGTACAACGAATTCTCAATGTTTTGTTGTTGTTTTTCACTCGGCGCGGTATCGTACGACGTTACGCGGGCCAACGTTCACCTGAAGGTCGCCGCACTCTCATTCGCTCGCCGAACGTCGTGCCGGCTAGCAGTGGCGCGAGTCGCTCCGTGCGTGGTATTATTTTTGCGTTGTCGGTTTCCAAGACTCGATCGTGAAGAATGTAAAGATAAAATGCTATTGATTTGGACTCCTTTATCAGTGACAAGTAACGCTACTAGATTAATTACTAAGTTTCTACAACTTGTAACGAGAAACGAATTGCATGTTGAGGCGACGGCTCTTTATCAACGTAAATATATTTCACGAGACTAACTCTAAAAATCGTCTAAAATATGAATGTAAACCGTGGTACTTTATCGCGGTTACATCTCGTTTACGCACCGCGCTTTTAATTATCTATCGATTTCGTGTAATCTGTTTAATTTTCGGGAAAAGAGAGAAATTTGTACGACTTCGCGCTGTAATTCGCTCTGTCGTTCTTCGCAACTCGTACGGGCAGGAAATACAGAAAGTCGCTTATTCGTTACATTATGTAAATGATCTCGATTAACTGTTGCGATTAATAACTACTATTTATCGCTGGAAATTTTGTTCACATAACTTATCTCGAGGATTGGATTGAATGACAAAGATTGTAAAATATCATTTCGTTACGGACTAACTTCTTCTTTACCGCAGATTATGCCTCCGGTGCTCGCGTTACGTTTTATATCGCCAATTCAAAAGTGTTTTATCCATTATCCTATTCTTCCGAATCAAAAATGCAAATTGTTAGTTTGAATAATTTGTATGACAGAAAGTCACGCGATATTTGTTAATAATATTTCGTGCGGTATTTCACATCGCGTACGGGAGTGTCCGAAATTTCGCGCGATCGATGATTTTCGCGAGTGAGTGGTTGTGTGAGTGCAACAAGGAAATCTGAGAGGATGTGCAGGTCTAGGAGGCATCGGGCAACAGCGGAGAAAGGGTGAGGTAAGTGTCTTACAATTTAATATGTTATTTGTTACTTGTGTAAAATAAAGCATCTGTTCTGTGTTTTAATTTTATTTATTCAAATGATTCGGACGAAGATTTCAATAAGTGTTAGAGACAAAACCATACGTATAAAATTTGGTGAGTTTATATTTAAAAGGAATACTTTTTCAGTATTCTATATAATTATTTTTATAAATACCTATTTTTTAAATATAAAATATGTAGTATATTTAGTACAATAATTTTGATTTTACACAATTCGTCTATAATAATCATATACATATTTGTATTTTTACAGTTTAACATACATATATAGTTACCGATGTACAACTCTGCTGTTGCGAATCGTATCAGTGAGTGATAAATTAATTTTTATTTTAAATTGACGTTGCGCATACAATTACTTCTTTGCATGTATAGAAATTCTTAAAAACAAACAATGCCCAACCACAAACTGCGCGCGCGAAGCGCGCGTTTTGACATCTCTAGTGATATTAAAAATGATATATTACAAGATAGGGATGCGTAGTCGTACCGTTTACGCGTAATTGTAATTCGAAATTCTCCATCATATTTCGAAGCGTGTCGGCCAATACAAAGGCAACATTATTCGATCTTCGTTTTTCAGAAAGCGTGCTAGTGTACGTGTATACATATAAGACGCAGAGTTGCGTTAATTATATAGTGTGTATAATTTACGCTAAAAGTCGCGAAGTAGGGGGACGGTCTCGCTATACGGAAAGAAAACCGAACGTGGGCGAAAACTTTTGGCTACGATTACAGCCGATGAATGTCTTTAAAGCCTATTTTATCCAGTTCGTTCTGCTGCTTTGAGCATTTGGTTTTACTTCATCTCCGATAGGCTGCTAACCTTGCCGAAGGAAACCTCCCATCTGGAAGACTATACCCCTAAAGGGGTATGTGTGGCAAGATACTCTCGGTGGTTGCCGCTTCCCTCCGGGAGATTCCGAAAAAAATCAGCGGTGTCCGTGAATTTAAACTCGGATCTTTTCGTTCATTTGTTTATTAAGCAGCTTACTCGAGTCATTTCTCGCTGGACATAAATAATGGTGCAAATCAAAGTACGGAATTTTATATGTGACACAGCTTTCCCTCTATTTCTGACTCAGGTGACTCTTGTAATGAACAGAGCGTATTTCTCGAATGCGGGCAACTTGCTCCAAGTTGGGCGAAATGCGGACGAAATGCGGCACGTCGTCGCGCGCGCGGGTACGTGCTGCACGCAACGCGGATGGATCCGGGAGCGAAGGTAGAGGAGCGAAGAGAGGAACGAAGAAAGGAAAGGGTAGCTTGTATTTCACACGTCGCCACGCACACGTGGAACGCGGTATGCAAATGTGTACAAAGCGACGGGGGCATTTTGCAGCCCGTTGTTCCCGCGCTCTCTTTCGCCTTCATCCCCGTCGTCCTCTCTCCCTCCCGCATCCGGCGTCCTCCGACATCCCGCGGGCTTACTCCCGGGCGCGCGCACACATACGCACACACGTCCCGTTCTTCGGAGGAGGTTTACAGGAGCTTTCCGCGTCGTGCAACCACGCCGACCACCTTCCTCCTGTTCCCCGACATGCAACGATCGGTCGATCGGTCGGTCCGTCGGTCCCCAGACATTATTTCGCTCGAGGCGCCGGGAAGCGAGGAAAGTCGTGTCTACGGCGTATGAATAAAATATTATTTTCGCCTCGCACCGCAAACGCATCTCCCACGCCGCATCGTCGGGCACTCGGCCCGGGATGCCGTGGAAGGATTTGGGAAATGGAAACCCCGATAGGGCAGGATGGAATGGAAAAAGGCAAAAGTTGTAATTAATATTCAGTAAATTCGCTGATTAGTTGATTATTAATTGGGATCCTTTATTCTCTCGCTATCAAAAGAAAATAGAAGAAAAGAATCGGCGAAAGTGATTTCAAGCCGTGCCAAGACATTGTCGGCTATTTTTCGACAAGCAGAACTTGTTTTAGTTTACCCGTGTCTTAATCCGTTAAGCACTTTAATTGCGATTCTTTTAATTTTAAACCTCTCTTATCTTTACCAATATCTTTCATTCCTCAAGATGGTCTTCCTGTATTGAAAACCACGCAGTGACAATTTGAAAAGTCACTTTCCGATATTGCATTCATGTCGGCCACATGTTCGCAATAGTTTATTTGACTTTGTAAAGTGAAATATGTAACAGACTTGAGCCGAAATGCCGACGTCGTCACCCGGTAATCGTTGTATCGATGGCCAGTCAGTCGCTAATTCACCCTAAGATTTTCACGTTGTACGCGACGCGCTGCAAGGGGCACGGAGATAATATCGTTAGGGCGCGACTAATGGGAGAGCCGCGAGAATGATTGCTCAAACGTAGAGCGTATTTATCGCGCAGCGGAGCGCGCCAGCGCGATGCAACGTGTAATGTATTTTAAAAGCGTGCCTTTCGAGGGCGGCGTCAAAAGCCGATGTAAAATATGATCAAATAAAACGAGGCGGGAATTAGATTTGGCAAGGCTCTTTCTCCGCGCCGCGGTGCGACGCGACGCTGCGCGTCGGCTGGGTTGTTCCGTGTAGGAAATTGCGTCGAAAAATAAAAAATAAAAAAACCGCCGGAGAGAGAGAGAGAGAGAAAAGATACGCGCGCTCCCGTCCACGGCGCAGCTGCGTAAATGCGCGCGAATCACCGCCGCAAACTTATCGACCCAGTGATTTCCTTCGCGGCTTCTTACATGGCGCGGGATGTTCAATGGCTTTGCGAAACTGTTACAGCCACGCGAGTCTTGGTTTTTAATACTACGCCAATTAAGGTAGTTATTTTGTAAAAATATTTATGTGAGAATTGTTTCAAACTTTTACAGTTTATTCTTTACATTAATACGTGCAAAATAAGACTAATTAAATTAAAATTGACCGTCTCAAAGTTCTAAAAAAAAAAATGTTAAAGTTTGTTATGTTACACGAAATATTACGTGTAAAACACGTTAAAAATATTATTAAACGTGAAATATTATTTACACATATTGTTATGTGTTAAAATATTAACATTTGCATACGCAAATAATGGCACATTTTATTCTGTTTAAGCTTAACGGTGAGTGAGATTAGTATGAAAAACAAATATGTTATAAAGTAAAATACAACGAATAACTGAAACAAAATCAAAATTATTGACCGCTCCGTTTCAACAACATAAACAGTTAAAACTGAAAAATGGGAAGAATTATGTAGTAGACAAGAGCGTAGTGTAAAAGATGTGACAACACAGCACCTCAAACTATAATCTTTCGAAACTATATTACATTATGTATTAATCGTAAGTGTATTAGTTAGAACAATATTGCATCAAGATATATCATTGTAATAATTGAGTGCTGGTTCCTGTCTGGAAGAAACTTTTGAGCATTCCTGTCGCGAAACAAATACCTTAAATATAAAATATCCAACTAATTTATATAGGAATGACATAACATATTACATAAAAGCTTTATTATTGATTTGTAAACTTGGTTTATTATCATTTTTCTAGTTTTCTTTAGGAGGGACATAGTGTAGATAACATTTTTCAAATCGCTTCATTATGCTTTAAAAAGAAACAATACCAATCAACATGTTAGAACGATTCGTTGTAATTATTTTAACATTATTTTAAATTAATATAGCCATACGGAAAAAATGCTAGTGAATTAAACAAAAATGAAGTTGCTTGAATTAAGCGTTGACGTCACGGGCTGCCACAAACGTAAATAATTCACTCAATCGTATTTGCTATATGGCTCGTAATTTTAGGCATTGAACTGAATATCCAGATTATTAAGGCCAGTATTCATAGTCGGATCTTACATTCAAGACTGTCTCAAGATCATCTTTAGATACTCCATAGCCAGTGAAATGTTCCGTACAGCATCTTTAGATAAATTCGAGACGGTCCTGAATATAAGATCCGACTATAAATACCGGTCTTGGACAACTATCTGATGTTTCTCGTTCGTTAATACCGGTGTTGTTTCAACGATTTGACTTCAATTACACTGATCTCGTTGACGCAACATGATTTTTTATCCGTGCATGCGCGTGCTGAATTGATGTTATCTGTAAATTAAAATGACTTCTAAATATTTTGAATGTCTTTTTCTGCCGTTGCCGTTATATAGATTGAAGCCGCGTTTGACACACTCTGTGAATTTCGACGGGGCATTGAATCTAGTTAAGATACACGTGTCTCGAAAGGGTTAAGCCGACGATCGATATTATAAAAATGGACGGAAGAGCTCACATTGATCTCTGTTAATCCGGTCCCCCTAACCACGACAGCCTTATTATTCGTAAAAAAGATTTTTTAATTACTGCAGCCAGACTGGATATCGAGTCGCTTGGTAATATGACGGGCGGCTTCATCGGCTCGCCATATAATGCATCGGCGCGATTTATATAAGAGAAATTCCCCGTTTATTCTTTCATCAGAAAGCGAAATTGTTGATCGTAATGGCCCGTATTTTCACATCTGTCGCTTAATGCACCTGATTCTTATCCAATATTGATGTCTTTATATCTTTCCATTACATAAAAAGAGAGACGCGGATAGAGTTAATTAAATGAATAAGCTCTCAAATATAGAAACACAAAAATATGGAACTAAATAAATATTCTAATATTAGATGTTAATTATGAGCGAGAGCCAATTGCCACTAAACAATCTCTTCGGAGTGCTCGAGCGAAATAATTAGTGTTACGGTAATTTTGCAAAACGTGAACTGACGCGGACAAAGTCTGAAAGCGCGCGCGAGTCGACGGTGGTCCCAATCACCGCGATCGCTGCACCGCAAAGGGTTTTAACGCTGGCCCAGCTACTTCAGAGGCGATCGGCCGTTGTTGAAAAGATTTTTCATCACCGCTCGCGCTTGCAGCCACCGAGCAATACCCCCATCGAAAAAGGGTAAAAATTGCTACCTCCGGTGGCGTTAAGCGCGCTTCGCGCTGGTTCCACAAGACGAGAGAAAGAGAGGAAAATAGAGAGCGAGAGAACCAGAGAGCGAGCGAGAGAGAGAACATTGGTGCAAACTGGCGAGACCCACTGACGAAGACAGAGGACAAACGTGCGCCTGTGTACGTGTACATGCACGCGTGTGGGTGCATGTGCGACGGGGATGCCTGCCTGCATGGCAGGCAGGTTAATACAGCGGCGCGTAGAATGGAGGGTGGCTGCTGATGTAATTTTTGCCCGTTTGATGTCTTTAATGGAATCAGGCGCGTATCTAGCAGGCGCCACTCAATTTGCAGGGTGCGACTAATGGCTGCTGCGAGAGGTAGAGTCAGCGAGCGCGGACCCGACCCCGACGAATGCCCGAGCTCTGCCGGCGTACCCGTTCTCGTGGCTCCCGTAGCTCACGACTCAGCTCGTATCGGCTTGGCCCGTACTGCGTAACACCGTACCTGCCGGCCGGATAAGAGATACGCTTCCCACCCGCGCACGTCCCTCGTTGTAACGCGATGACGACGAGGCCCTGATCCGTCGAAGAGCATTCGTTAAGCCCGTATCAGACTACGGATTGAGATTGAGATTAGATTGAAAATTGACCAACAATTTCATGCAACACCATAAAAGGTCTTGCATGAAATTAACTAATATAAAAAAACGTAAAACTTAGATTAAGTAGCATTAGCATTATTAATTTAAATTAAGCCAGATAAACAGAGAAAGTAATATTTTAATGAGAATAAAGAAAGAGTAAATAAGAATGAGTAGCATGATTGTTATTAATATTATATTATTTTATTCGTGTCACATTCAACTAAGATTTCAATCTTTGAATATCATTTGTTTTAACGATGTGATGTTCAAAATCAAGGGTGAAATGTAATGCTGCTTGTACACGCAGATAAACCTAAGCGAGATAAGAAATAATCACGCTGAGATGCAAATTTGGCAGCTTCGAAGCTGCTGCCAAATTAGATAGAAATTGCGCGAATCGATATAGCCTCGCGGTATTATTGAGGAAATTATGAAGGGTAAATCTCTTGCGCCGGGAAATGCTTTCTTGAGATTCTTTCCTTGAAAGATAGAGACGCAAGAATATAAATCCTTGTCCTGATATTATACATATATAAGTAAAGAATAAGATTTAACTAAATATACGGCAGAAAAGAGGAATTTAAAGAATTAAGCGAAACTCGAAATTTGCCACAGAAATTCCCTAATACTGATCACACTTATTTACAACATTTCCCCACGGACAAGAGTGAAAAAAACCGGCAGATGATTCTTCTCGCAAAAATATCGCTACTTGGAAAATTATATTTCTAACGCGATAGCTAACGGTCCATTTCGCGACCGAAGGAAAAGTGAGGAGAAGACAGCATAAAAGATCCAAGTAGTTCGCAGGGCGAATCCCGAAATTGCCACAGAAATTCCTTAATACTGACCACACGTATTTACAACATTTCCCCACGGACAAGATTGAAAAAAACCGGCAGATGATTCTTCTCGCAAAAATATCGCTACTTGGAAAATTATATTTCTAACGCGAATAGCTAACGGTCCATTTCGCGACCGAAGGAAAAGTGAGGAGAAGACAGCACGAAAGATCCAAGTAGTTCGCAAGGCGAAACACGAATCGAACGGTTGTATAGGTGCCCTATAAAATATATTATGTCCCTCTCATTATCACGCTATTCTTCGCGAGCGGTCGCACGGAATGATAGGACCGCGACGAGTGAATGTATTTAGCCGAACGCCCCGGAGCCCGACCTAAATGTTTGACATTACCGAACAGCACGACGGGGGGGAGGGTTGGCGGTGGCGGCGGTGGCGAGGTGGTAGACACCCCTCCTCGCCCACCAACCCCCCGTAAACCCCGTGCCAACGTTTCTACCCCCGAAATGCGTTTTCACGCCAATTTGTCTCTCCGGAAGCTTTCACGAGTCTTTACGCTGCCCTGCCGATAGGCAGGCGCGTTTCTGGGTGTAACCACGCACAAGCGTCGTCCCTGACACCCGCCATCGCCCGATGTATAAACGCGATTGACGACGCCCGCTTGCGAAAGAACGGAATTACCATTTCGAAGATCGCGGTAAATTCGCACGGTTCTGCATCGATCGTCGGTGTATCGGGGGCTAATTATCCTGGGCAAATTTCGCGCCGATGCAACTTAATTGGCCCGGGGAGAATTACAATTTTCTATTTCTTACATCGAGTACGCGACACGTCGGTTTCGAAAACAAATTTATATTTTACGTCGGACTGGCAGAAAAATTAACAAGCTGTTTATCCGAAACATATTGTAACGATGAAATGTTGCAACTGTAAAGAGAATCTGGAACTTGAAAAAATATTAAGAAATAAACAACGTTAGTGTTTTTTTTTACCATACCTGGCATCTTTAATAATACGGAAAATTTACTGCGAAAAAGATTACCTCAGCCAGGGTTTGAACCTGGACCTGGACCTCCCTACACTCTAGGCGGACGTCTCACCAATTCGACCACCGAGGCATGTGATAATATTTGTCGCAATAACAGTGTAAACCTGGCTGAGGTAATATTTTTCGCAATAAATTTTCTGTATTATTAAAGATGCCAGGTATGGTCAAGAAAACACTGACGCTGTCAATTATCGCTGACGATATTGAAGAATTCTGATTAATTGATTAAGAGATAAAGTTAAATCAGGACCTTTACGATATAAATCAAATGGAAACAAGAACGTTAATTATTTTGTAATAATTGCAATAACCTCCTCCCCGTGCTGAAAATTTATTAAAAATTATTGGAATACCTTTATCTTGCTCGGACCTAAGTCATGATTTGGCGTTCTCGTTTCCATTTCATTGATAAATGTTAAGTTTAAATGTTACGTTAGGTTCCTACATAAAACTCTGACAGGTGCAATAATTTCATTTGTTAATTTAAATTGTACATATTATTATTTCTTCATTTGTTTAACTAATTCTTCCCTTTCAACTTATGAAGCATGCTAAGACTATCTACTTTATAAAAATGATTTCAAGATAAGTGATTTTTAACCACGAGAACAATCCTTTTCTCCCTTACAGCCCGCGAGGCGTATTTACTTGTAGCTCGCGATTGCAAGCATCTCCCGAGAGTCCGAGGAGAGAGAGCGCGCGCTGCCAAGCTCGTGGAATTAATTTAGCAAAGCCGCGCTGGTTCCTTAGGCATATTACGCGAGGGGCGGGCTTGCGGTCCTCAAAGGACCGAAGATCGCAGAGATAGCCGCGGTTCCGCGGCGGGCGCGTGTGTATAATAACGAGAGGAAACCCGGGCGAGCTTTATTTCCCCCGGGGGCCCCCGCGGGAGCTTAACCGGTCGTCGCCCATTCGACTCGAGCGGGAGTAAAGACGCGGAAGATCGTATCGGAGTAGATAATTGGTCGGCGATCTCTCTTTCTGCCTTTTCCCCTAAACCGTCCACCCTCCCTGCACTTTTCGCCTCATTTTCCCCGTGGCCCACGTTCGCGATGCGCATCCGGGGAATGTTTCAATTAAAAGCGACCCGCGGAGAGCCACGGTCGACGCGTCGCGTTCCTCGCTCCACCCCGGAAGAGGGAACAAGGGTCGTAACAACGGTCTTCTTCTCGACCTACTTACCGAACGCGCTGCGGCGCGAGTCGAAAGTTAAATTACAGCTATCCCTCGTTGCGCGCGATTGATCACGATTTTCGTTCGATTTTTTTCTCCTCGGCAATGTTTATCCATCGGCTTTGCAATTAAGTCGAACACGATCTTATCGGGCGGTACGGCCGCGGTTTTGTGGGAGACTCGTAGATGGAGGGAGACGAAGAAACGCGGTGCTTTTTTTATTTTCAAACGAGTTTATTTATTGAAAACAATAACAATCGTTCTCCAAGCCTCGTGTCCACGATCCAAGAACTTGGACACAGCTCTCGGATCGTGGACGTAAGGGTAGAAGCCGTCTTGACTAGAAATTTTCAGTGCGCGCCCTTACATGAGTCGCTAATTTATGCACCTAAGTATCTCTATCGCGTTGAAACACGAAGGCCCGAGTCTCCCCTCGAGACTCCCTCCTTGATTTTTAGCTGGCCGGTTGTCGGGAATATTAAGTATCGTCTTTCTAGCCGGAACGCACACATCTCGCGGCGGATTCCACCACGTTCGGCTCTCCATCGCGCAGTGACGGCCCACGATAATTACTTGCAATTTCGAGGCAGACTAGCAACGGATATTTAATTGAAAGCTATTGGCGTCTATCATCGGAATCGTTGATGACATTATCGTAAAACTCGCAAAGAGCCTAACGCGTTCATTCGCCTCGATTACCACGACACTGGCCAGTTATCGGAGACAAGCGCACTTCTCTCGCGTGCGAATATTATGATGGCGATAGGGTAATAGTCAACTCGTATTTCACCATCCCGACAACGAATGCGTGGCTGCGGGCTGTTGGGTATCTCGCGCGGGAGAATGTCAGTGCCATCACCAACCCATCAGTGGCCGTTGCTGTTGGCTTGGCGATGGTGGCCAGTCGGAAGCCGCCGCGCCTATGGGTTTTACGGTGACGGCGGCATCGGCCGGTGATTATAGACCGCGGCTCGACAGGCGAGTCGCAAGGTCGAAAGCTCGGCCGGCCGATCGAGAGGTGAGAAGAAAAGAAGCTCGTGAGCGCGCGGCAATGAAGCGTCCAACACTCACGGACGGATGCGCTCGCACACACGCCGGATGGCGGCCGCGATCAAAAGCCTGCCGCGGGGAAAAAAAAGAAAGAAATTCACCGTCGACGTGGAAGACGGCAGGACAAGGGGGGGGGGGACGTGTCGAAACCCCGGGCGAGAAACGGAGAGAAAACGAGGGAACGATAAGGAGGGAATGACTGCTCGCGTGAAAGTCGAAGGGTGAAAGATGGCCGCGCGCGTCCGCGATACGAACGGGAGGGTTGCCGGGAGAGGAGCGAGTGTATATTTGCTGTCATCGCGCTGGAAAAGCAAAGGATTTATACTCTACGAGTTTTCTGTTAGACGAGAAGACATCGAGAAAAGACGAGAGAGTGGCGAGAGAAAGGCAGAACAGAGCAAGAGAGAGAGAGAGAGAAAGACAGAGAGAAGTTGTATCGGACGAGCTCGGAGAGGACTGTCACGAGAGTGGCAAAAGGAAAGAAAAGATGACGGGGACGAAAAGAGGAAAGGAGGGAGGGAGGGTGGAGAACGCCGGGGAAGATGGACGGAGGGGGCAGGAGCGCGGCTCTCGGAGAACGGGCAGGATAAATAAACGCAACGCGCCGCCCTCTCATCTCAGACACCTCTATTTCGCCGCTCCTCACGGACGCAAGTCATCCTCCGTTTCTGAGCGCGGAGATACGGAGAGGCGAGGCGAGGAGGCGAGAGTAAAAAGGGAGGCAGGGAGTGCCGCGGGTAAAGGATCACGGCCACCTTCCTCGCGCTCGCGCCCGACGCTCGTCATTAACCCTTTCCCTGGACGATACGTCTATGGTAATGACCGCGCGAGATCGCCAAATTAGGGGACGAAAGCGCGAGAGTAGCCTTTTCATAAGGATTTAAACGCCCTGTTATATTTGAGATTTCGTATCCGAGTATTTTACAATGCGGTTTATGCGTAGCGTAACTTTTTCAACCGCGAGCGTGAATGACGACTTGTATGTACTTGCTTTCGATTTGACATAAATTATTGCGTACCGTATAATATATAATACATTTTAGATAAATAATTATGTGCTAAGAATTTTTAGGACGGTTTATGTTCACACACGATACTATAATTGCGATATTATATTCTTACTTGTAGTTCTATTTTACGCTGATTAATGTAGAAGACGCGAGAGAGATTTTCGACGGTAACATTTCTTCTTTTCTGTTCCATGTTGTTTTTTCGCGCGTTACTCGTCTTTCTTCGCACAGATCAGCGATTTCGCTTACGGTACTTGCTTACGGTCGCTCGATTTCCGATGACCTTTTAGAACGAATGATCGTTAGACCGCCTCCGGCGCGATACGAGAGATCTAATGATTGGCCGCTCGTTATTTGCTGTCTAACAACGCGCCGACTAATCACGAACGATGAATACACCTCAATCGCGATCGTGCGAGAGCGATTTCACTAATGATCGACGGTGTAACCCGGAAGATCCGCTCTCTACGTGGAATTAAAGCGTCGCGGAAGCGATTCGCTCCAAGTGTCAACGCCGATCTTGTTACCGAAACAGATCGCAATGTCGCGTGCTAAAAATCTCAGCACGTACACCTGCCATTTTGAACGTTAAGAAAGAAGGAATAAAGGCGAGTAATTTTTGGAACTCGAATGAACATAAATGTCTTTTTAATAACTTTTTAATCTAATAGAAATTGACTGAAGTAATTTAATTCGAAATAAGTAAAATTTTTCTCGGGGGAGGGAGTAGAAACAAAGTCATATACTTCTATTCGACTGTATTTTCCTACGAACAATATCGCGAAATTCAATATGTATTTTATTGTCTAGTTGCTTGATATAAAAATTGATATTTTTATATCGTCACTCTTTTACATGATCAAGAAGGATAATTATTTTTCGGCATAGAGATAACAGGTTTTATTTGAAATATGTCTAATTGCAATTATTGTTGTAATTGGAGTAAATAATACACGTTGCATTTGTCAAAAGTATTCAACAGCTTGTTCCTCGAAGGGTTTCTTCGCCGCGATGGTATCTGTTCGAAGATCAAATTCCTGACATAGCCTGATGCTAAAACTTCTACGAACGCTTTAGATCTACCCGTGATTCGAAATTCTTTTTTTCTAGTAATCGGCTTTCGGAGCATGACACTTGAAAGTAGAAAAGAAAGAGCTACCCAGGAAGAGCCGAAAAAAACAAATCCTCTTGTAAAAGAGAATATTACTTGTCTCAAAATATTTCAAAAGCAATGTATTTTTAGGTGCTCATTTTTCCCCTAAATGTGTGAAACCTTAAGACGCCTTTCAATAGAGTTTAACACGTACATCCTGCACTGAGAAAAAGAATGTTGAATTAAAATAATATTTCTTGATTCAACCGTGCGGTGGACTGTCAAGCAAATATTTGTTAATTCGTAAAAATACTCGTCGATAAAAAAAATGTGTATTTTTCGATGAAATAGGTATGCTTAAATTAAAAACATATATATTTGAGCTAAAGAAATACTGCCAAATACACATATTTAGTCATATCCAAAACTTTTGTTATCAGTGATGGAACGTATATGCAGTTGTGAGAAAAGAACTTGCTCAAGTTCTGCTAATATACTAATTCTACAAGAATTTAACGTAATTGTAGTAATAATATAAACTGCGAAGAGAGCAGATCTCTAGAAGTTTTCAGAGAGAAATTATTTTATTTGTCCATCGAATGCGTTTTCACGTTATAC
The DNA here is from genome assembly GCF_000949405.1 of Vollenhovia emeryi. Classification (NCBI taxonomy): domain Eukaryota; kingdom Metazoa; phylum Arthropoda; class Insecta; order Hymenoptera; family Formicidae; genus Vollenhovia; species Vollenhovia emeryi. Next base: position 510,199 of record NW_011967137.1, read on the forward strand.
AATATCAACATTCAGAATCTCTCACTGGACATTAACATTTTCGGGAGACAACGCTCATTATTACCAAACGAGATCGATCGTTTGTGGTCTGCGAACGGGAATCGCTAGTCGCGGAATACGGCTTATCGGCTCGGAATTGGCCGATTCTTTAGAAGAGGAAACGGAGAATGAGACCGAGAAGAGAGACCGGAAAGAGAATCGGTGGCGGCGGCGGCGGCGGCGGCGGCGGCGGCGGCGAAGGACCGAGGGTCGATTTTCTGGATCGCGGGTAGGACGGATCGCGCGTGATTTGCGCGATTACCTGTAATGACGTCCTGCTACCACCACGTTCACCCCTTTTCGCGCACTATCCCGATCGCGGTCGTGCGCGATCCGCGTGTGCGGGTTCAGGGACGTGACAATGGTCGCTCATTATCGGCTCGCTATTGGCCCATTGTTGCCGGTGAGAGAGAGCCGGAACGGGCCTTACCGAGTGCGGCGAGGAGTGATACCAGGTCGTACACCGCGTCGGTGGTGACTCGTCCTTTTTCGACCGGTGCGGTGCCGCCGGCACCGGCAGCGTCGGGGACACACCGTACGTACATATTCCGAACGTGAACGTTTCGCGCACCGGGCTCTCTCGCAGCTCGCTGACTGATAAAAGGTGCGGTCAAAGTGCCATTCACATCAAGGATCGGCGCTGTTATATACGCGTAAAGACGCAGCTGTGTGTTACAATACAAACGCGCGGCGGTATTGATTGCGGTATTGATTCTCGTTGATTACGTCGCGACGAGGTGCGTCAGTGTGAAAAAATGCATATAATGCGCGTGCAGAGCCTTTCGATATTTTTATTTAACGAGCTAAATATTTTATTTCATTTTGTATCGCGCGCGACAGAGAGAGAACGCTCAAAGTACCAACTTGTTAATAATCCGACAGCGCTCTCTCTCCCCCCTCCCCCCCCTCTCTCTCTCTCTCTCTCTCTCTCTTTCATTCTCTCTCCTCATTTCTCCCATTCTCCATCAACGAGCATCTTCACGTCGAGAAAAACCAAGTAAAATAATTTCCCTTCGTGTCGCGTCGACGCCGCTGTCTCCATCGGCAACCTCTGTCTCCGTTTCACTCCTTCGCGTCGCCCTCGTCCCCCGCCGCCCAATCCTACCCCGCGTGCCGGCCATGCCGTCCAGCCCGACAAGCAAGCAGAAAACGTAGGCAGAACGCTGGAACCCGGTGCGCGCAGCACCGGGGCGCGCTAATACATGCCAAATCCTGCAAATTGCGTTCGTTCGAACATCCCACTCCCTCCCTCCCTCCCTCTTACCCCGCCGCCTGCCCCCTCCCCCCCCCCCTTTCCCGCGTAGTCGCCCGCTCGTCGACTTCCTCCGATCCGAAAGCTCGCATCTTTCTCGCTTCCTCCCCGGCCCCGTTTTCTCTCAGTCTCTCCTTCTCGCGACCACTCTCTCTCCTCCCCCATCTCTTCTCTTTTCCTCGCTTTCTCCCCCTCCCCTCCCCCTCCGCGCCGCCGCGATCCTCCGCGCTTCGCTCCTCCGTTCCGCAGCATCCACCACCAGCCGCCCGTTTCTCCCTTTTATCTCCCCCTCCCCCCGACCAGCCTGTCGATCTCGCGCGCGCGAGAGCGAGCGTCAAAAATGTTTCGACGATTGTGTGCCGCGGCGTTTGTTCCTTTATTTTTACCGGGGGGGTGGAATACCAGGCTGGGCGGGGCAGCAGCCGCCGCCGCCGCCGCCGCCGCCGCCGCCGCCGCCGCCACCGGCGCGCACCGAGGGATGAAACCTCGCCCGCCATATTTACGTCTCTCTGTCGACTGGGAAGTGGAAAAAAAGTCCGGGAAATCGCGAGGCCCACCGGTCGTCCTCCCTCTTTTCTGATAAAAAAAAACAGCAGCTGATACGGTCAACGTGCCGAACGATATGGTCGATGGCGATCGCGAAAACGAGCAGATACATCCGGCGGACACGTTACCAATCGATGACTCGAAGTTGCACGATGCTGTCTACGCGATTTCCTGTGTGCTCGTGAAATATAGTATAATCAGTACGATTTCGTGGCGAGTGTGGCGCAGAGAAATGTGCGCTGCTTAGTAAACAAATGAACGAAAAGGTCCGAGTTCAAATCCACGGACGCCGCTGATTTTTTTCGGAATCTCCCGGAGGAAAGCAGCAACCACCGACAGTATCTTGCCACACACACCCCTTTAGGGGTGTAGCCCTCCAGATGGGGGGGTTTTCTTCGGCAAGGTTATATTTACTTCATCATCTACCGAAGATGAAGTAAAACCAAATGCTCAAAGTACCAGAACGAGAACTGGACAAAACAGGCTTTAAGCTTAATACACGAGGGAGAAGAAGTACGATTTCGGGACAGAACTGGACACGGTGGACGGTAATGGGCGATTAATAATTGCAAATCACGCGGCAGTTTAAGGATCATTTTACATATCTTTTAATATTTCTGAGAGAGTAAACTGATCTGTGTAGCATCCATACGGAGCATTTTTTGACTAGATACTGTTTGAAACGTATTTAGGACAAAGTTAAATATAAGAATTTACTATAAACAAGCCTTAGTGTGCACTCAGTGCGCACTAGTGCAAGCAACCGAATTCGCTAATAGTTGACTCAAGCTCGAGTTCGAGCGTGAGCTTTCACGGAGACTCAGGCCAGCACGCGAGCGCTATTAAAGCCATGTCTTCTATTTGCGACTAATGGCGAGCGCGCTGTTATTTAGAGCAGCACACTTGGGAAAACGTGCTAATTTTCAGAGTGAGTTTGCTGTATGCCTTTCTCTTCTTGCTTCTTTACAGCGAGCGTAATCACTGTAATTCTACAAGCTGCGGGGCGCTACGCCACTCTCGCAAAAAGCGCCCATTGCTGCTGGAGCTTCTACAAAACTCCGTTCTCCTTCTTTTTATTTAAATCGCACCTACGTATATTTCCTCAGACATTAAATTGCGACTACACGGTACTTGCTCGAGTATTAATTGTTAAATGCGGTGGTCCGTGCCTGAATTTTATATCCGTCCAGAATAATGAAAATTATTTAACGTGGATAGACATAAAACGTTTTTCAGAATTTAAAATCGCAGAAAATTTGTTAGCTGAATGCTATTGAAGAAGCAAGTTTATAGTAAAATATCTGTTATGGCGAAACTTTTCAATCCTGTAATTCTGTTATCAGAAAGGATTTTCTTAAAACTTTTCCTTCCTTATTTAATTCATAATTTTTTAACTTTCTTCCAATTGTTATTTTAATTCAAATGTCTCTCTCTTTCTCTCTGTCTTCTAAAAAAGAATTAAATATAATTCTTCATACTGTTCATACTGATTAAATTTAATATTAATGATAAATAATATTCAGCCTGAAGTGAATAATTAAATTTTCCATTTTCTTTCCGGTTAGCAAAATTTCCTTTATGTCTCCTTGCGACACCGAAGTTTGCTTTCGTAGATGAACTGTCACATTTCTTGACTTGTTTACCGGTATCAAATAAAACGGCGCCATGTCGTCGGCCGGACGCATTTTAGGCCGTCGCGACGCTATTTCTCGCATTTTCTGCAGTTTTTCCGAGCTTTCGTAATCCTAAAGAGAGCTTCTGCCTGGTCCATATAATCCGTCTGCTGTTCGCTAATGAAATTAAAAAAAAGAGATATAGGAGGTCTCGATGGACGACGAACAAAAAAACGAAAACTAGAGAGAGAGAGAGAGAGAGAGAGAGAGAGAGAGAGAGAGAGAGAGAGAGAGAGAGAGAGAATGAAAGAGCCGACGCCGAGGGGATTTGCAACGGCGTTGATTAAAACCGCGACGACGTATGGCTGCATTCAACGAACAGTGGATTTACGGGTGGCGCTCGTTCTCCTCGATATATCACAACACGTATACACGTGTGTCTCCCTACGTATATAGATATAATACTATATATACATAACTTTTTTAATATACATGTATCGGACATCCGTTATATGCGGAATCACGAACCGCGGCTTTTTTTATTTCGACGCGGTCGGAAGAAACGGAATGGGAAATACCTGAGAGTGCAGTCGCCATTATAATCGAACGGGCGTCATTCCTCATGCATAAAGGCTAATAATTTAATGCGCACGTACTCCGTGGTCTTAACCGCCTCCGTTATCGAGTGAATGGGAATTATCGGCGGTACACTCGCACACCCGTCCTCGGCGACGCCGCGAGTCTCGTTCGCGATGCATTTTTATATATATAAAAAAAAAATTCCCTCGGTGACGAACGACGGCACCGTCGTTTCGCTTTCGATCGCTGCGATTTCGACGGTGTCGACGAACGTCGTGAATCCCGAATGATATTTACCGTAATCCGGCGATGCCAAATACGCCGTTAGCCGGAACTCTAACGTTGTCGAAGTCGAAGTGCACGGTCGAGGATGAATATCGATGAAGCGGAACATCACCTTGAGCGACCAGATGGCCAGGGATGAATATCGAAGCGAAATATCGCTCGGAGGAAATGGATCGTTAAGGACAAATGTGTCCAAACGGTATTTTGCTCCGAGGAGTTCGGTGGCCGAGGATGAGTATCGGAGCATCGGAGTATCGTTTCGAGCAGAATGAACATCGCATTACGAAAGTAAGATGCTGAATGTAAAAACGTGGTGTCATTTCGAAACAAGTTATCGCCAATAGCCGAGGGGCGACAAGGTTCCCGATAGTCGAAAACGAATGTGAGAAATCGAAGATGATTATCTCGGAAAATAAACGAGCACCGCGTGAATATTACGCGAACGGAGGAACGTTTTGTCGCGGGTGCAATTTTTTGGAAGGAGGAAAAGGGTAAATTTTATATCTCCCTGTCCCATCATGCGGCGACGAGATTAGCGATAAATCCTTTGGGAAAAATATCAGCCGGACTAAAGGGACTAATTGAATTACCGCGTGCTATTGTGGCTAAGACAGCTTAGCCGCCACAATGGACAATGAGATGCCCCTGGTCTGTGGGCTCACATTGTGTCCACGCTGTAGTAGAGCTTACCTGTCTGCAAAACTGACGTCTCACCATACTTCTCGGATGACCTAAGCATGTATGTTCATCATGTTTCTTCTTTATCATGTAGTTACACTGTGATATTACGACGACAAGAATTTTGCAGCTTTCACAATATTTCTGGGCATACATCAGTGCGTGCCTAAGGTGCAAATAGCATTTCTAATATAATCGTAAAAGTAGCGCGAAGCATTAAAAATTGACAGATAAAGCTGGAGGAAGACACTTATTAAAATGCAAAAGTACGCTTATTAAAAATCTTGAGGTACATTAAAAACTCAGTAAATATCGTGCTGTTGATTAATAGCATCAATTTTTCACGATGAAAGTACCAGCTTTTTACTCTGCCAAGTTGGATATTTTATATTTTTTTTACATATTAATTTCCGTGATTTTTTCCCCCCGAAAATTATTCTATTGAAATTTTCAATTGAATTGTAATATTTCTAATAAAAATATGGATACTACATAGTACATTCAGCGATTTAATATTGTACAATGTAACTGTATAGTTATTGATATTTTTATAAATAGTTTTTTTCACAGAGAATGATACAGATTTGCTAGTTAATTCGTGTTGGCTGAGTGTCTCGAGTGGAGTCATGCTCGAGAGGGTCCACGGGAAAGCACTTCGAGTAGTGTTTATAGCGTTTAGAGAGTTTCGGTACGGCCAGGAAGAAACGCCAAGAAACAAGCGGAGGAGGACGGGATACCGTTCCGAAATCGAAATAAAATCTCCCGACTCATCGCGCAAAATTACCCGGTCGAGTGGGTTCTATCTCGGTCGAATTAGTTGGAATTTTCTTCTCGTCCCATTGTAGCGATTCCGATCTGACATCGATACAAAGCTGATCTGGGAGCGTTACGAAAGAAACGTACGGCGGGATAGCACACAAAATTCCAAATAATATGTGAGCAGAATTCTTGTTATTTAAACAAATTTATTACGCGGATGCTAGGTACTTAATTTTTTAGACGAAACTTCAGAATGTCGCCGCTGCTTTCTACAACTTTGCAATTCATTATTTTGTATGTTTTCATATTATCCAGTTATAACAAGTTTTAAAATTATTATGTTAGCCACAATTTCCCCTCGAAGGAGCTTCGGTATAAAATTTTGTGGAAGCTAAACTATATTTAAACAATTAACAAAACTCACGAGGCTCTAATGTGAAAAACACAAACGCCAAGTACTAAAGGAGTAAGTTAGTGTCTAAATAATTGTAATTCCCAGTCTGTCGCGAAAAACGCAAACTATATTTATTAATATAAATGAAATTATGTAAATTAATATAATGTATTCTACTCGGATATGCGGATAAACCTGCGTAAATGGGTCTTAGTCCCTTCCGACCCGCCGTCCGGATCAATCGGGCGATTGAGGCGTATCCTCAATCTATATCTACAAATCTCCGTACCGTGCAGCGCAAGAACAATCATCGACAGGCGCTAAGCTGTTTTGTGGCGCTTTGCGGCCACGGGGAGTGTAGGCTGGTCGCGCACAAAGGCCCCACTGTGGGCCCGAGAGCCATCCGGCATTCGGTGTTTATTTAACTAACAAAGCACGACGCGCATACCTGTTCACCGTGTGGCATCATCGCGCGATCATTATCGCGCCGTACGGCCGGAGAGATCGCCGTCGGCGCTGCGCCGCGAATGACGGCGGCGAATCTTGTTTCGATTATTCGCAGCATCCGCGAACAATTCCTTGTGGCGCGCATAATGGATATACGGATACGTCTTGTGGATACTGACTGCCTAATTCGAATTTGCAAGATTATCATGATAATCGATATATCGAACATTTAAATTAATCCAATTACTCTCTGCTGCGAAACCCGCGACTACCATTTCGGTCGAGGAATCGATACCGTGTTATGCAGTGTAAAGATTTTATTGTAATTTCGGAAAAAATTTCTGTCGAACAGAAAATTTTATTACGACGCTTAATTATATGTCACGCGCGTTTTCTTCCGTTTAAGAGGAGGAATTAATTTTTCTAAACGCGTAACGTTTCTTCGCAATGCTCTCTTCCGGTGTTAATAAGCTCATCACCATTCAGTATACCCTATAAAATCCCCTATAAAATCTCTGAATGGATCTCGACGCGTTGAGAAGCGCGAAAATGTTCAGATCAACGAGACAGTTTATACGATTTGCAGCACGGCAGGGGTTTCAACGTCTTTATCTTGCTTTATATGTGTTCCTTTCGACACGAGATTAGTTTTGAGGGCCCGCGCGAGGTCCTTTTAGAAATTCTTTCGCCTGGTTAGTTCCGTCAACGTTGATCCTTCTTACCGTAACACGCGGTAGGCGCCTTCGTTTAATCTCGGCTTTTCACGAGCCCGTTTCAAGAAAAGGGGAAGCGAACGAGATCAGCCTTCGTCGTAGAACGCGGAAAGAGAAGAGAAATTGAAAGAGCGAGAAAGAGAGAAAGAGAGAGAGAGGGGGGGGGAGGAAGAGAAGTTTGCGCGTACGTTTTTTGGTGTCCTCTCGAGACGGCGGCCGCGATCTCTCGATACGAGAGAGCCAGCAGCCTCCTTTCGTGGCTCACTCGAGTACTATTTGTCGGGCTCTTAGAATACGTATATATCGGTCTCTCCGGCAAAGCGATGACCTAAAGTTTTGAGCAAACACGACACCCGCCTCGACGACAACCGCCGCGAGATCTTCGTTTAGCCGCTCCTCGCGTCCTCGATAGAGAGATCCGTCCAGACGGCGGTCCTAATTGAGCCCTGTTATTTCAGTACAATAGAATGCTTCGGAGTTATCGGCAAAATCGTCGACTGTAGCCAATTATAATTATGCGGCATTTCGAAGCTTATCGAATTGTATCTCTATATTTTTTTATGAGAGATCTCCCACTTATGAGATTACATTCTTACATTCTCTCGTTACATTCTGTGTCTTAAATATACGAAAAGTATAGTTTCTAAAATATGGAGAAGTGATACAACGGGTGTAAAAACAATTTGCAGTTTAAACTACGTTTCTTTTTCACTTGCACGTTTGTATGCGGCATACGTAATCCGCGTTACAAAAGTACACATAATATAGAGTATATCTTCCAAGTATAATATATTTCTCTATTAATATTGCAAGCAGATTCGAAACAATCTACACAACTCGTGGGGAAAGATATATGTAAGGAACTAAATCACTCGTCTCAAATCACCAACGTCTCAAAACTTCGGCATACACCTGCTGATTCGCCGCTCTCGATCTCTATCTCTTCGATCCCTTTTGTTCCCTCCGCCGGCAGAAGGAGAGCGCCGGGCGGGTGGAAGTTTCCTCCGTGAAAATCGAGTGTTCGCGGTAACTCAGCGGTGATCGGCCGAAGAGCAGCGGGACGGGGGTGGTCGTCGAGGGGGAGGGTTGCAGCGTCTGCGGTGCGAAATTAGTATTCAGGGGCGTATCCGCGAGCGTTTATTTTACAAAGACGGGCAAATAGAGCTCCGCCGTCGTTCCACCCGGTTCGGGGCGGAGGAGGAGGAGGAGGAGGAGGAGGAGGAGAATTCTGAGGGAAGAGAGCGCGGGGAGGAAAGAGGCCTCGTGCCCTCACGTGCGCGCCACTTTGTCAGGGCGCTCCTGCGACGACGATGCCGTAGTGGTAGCGAAAGGTGGTAGCGGGGTGCAACGAGCGATGTAATGGGCATGTCGTCAAACTGTTGGGACGCCTAACCGACGCCGACCGTCGTCGACGCAGCCCTCGGGCGATGTCGCCGTCATCGTCGTCGTCGTCGTCGCAGTTATCCCGCCGTTAAAGGGCAAGGGCGAGACGAAAGCGAGAAGGTGGCTGGGGCGAGGTGGCACGACGGAGACAAGGTGAAAGAGTGAAACGGGAGATGTCGGGGGCAAACTGCAGCCGCCATCTTGCACGTGAGCGGAATTTCTGATCGGATATCAAACGGCCAGAGAGAACGCTCTGTCTCTCCCCTGCCGCAGCCCGCCCGGCCCCCGCGCCTCCTCCTTCTCGATTCCCGCTACGTCAACCTCGGCGCGTCTCCGCGCGTCTCGGCGCGTTGACAAATTGTTTGATAATCGGCGTTCGGATTTTGATGCGTTGAAATTTGTGTAAATTTGACTTACTTAGATGGCCAAGTGGCTTAAAAATTATTCCAGATTTATTTTAAATTGGAATAGAAAAACGAGACAAATCTTTTTAACGCTAGATCAAGCAAGTTGCATATTTAAGTCACTTTGAAAACGATTAAACTATTGTGACTTTCAATTTGCTTTGTTTTTCAAAATGCGCTGGGCAAATCTGGTCATCTCTTTTTAAATATTTCAAATGGATATTATTACAATATTATTACAAAAGAAAGTAAACGAAAATTTTTTAAATTATTGTCCAATTTTATATTATTTTCAATCGCAAGAAATAACATGCTCGAGAATGCATAGGAAGAGATTTGAGAGACTCTAGACTTCAACTAGAGCGTGCTATGTCTCAAATTTCTTTTTGCCAAAATTTCCCTCAAGATGCACCGCTCCACGTGCCGTCGATTACGTCCATATGTAAGTACCGTCGATTAACATTGGATCCACGTAGGCTCTCCCTAAACACTATACCCTATTTAGGCTAACTTGGTAATCACCGAGGGGCTGCTAATCGCCAGGGGGTTGCCGTTTCCTCCCGCGTACCAGCCTGCGGGTAATTACAGGCCCAGTGACGTTGAATAAAGTCATTAGATTTTTCTCCTTTCGCATGTGTTCGGACGGGAACGGCACGATGCGCGAGGGTACAATTCGCGCGGATATACACCCCGAATACGTTTGTATTAATTATCGTCATCGCGCGCGCGCGCGAGAAAAAATCGACGACGAGGCTGCGACGAGTGTCACCGTACGTTAAAAAACAAAAACCACGCAACGGAACTCGTCGCATCTGCGGCAGGTGCAGCGGGTCTCGACCCGTCGTGACGTTGACAAATTCAGGAGAAACGTTAAAACGCGCCTCAATCATCTTTCGCCCTTGAAAAAAAGAAAAGGGAAGAAAATGAAGTAAAACGTACGATTGTTCAAAATTTCATTTAAATATATCTAAAGACGACAGTAAAATAGTCGTGCATTAATTACTGTAAATGTTGTTAAAACATATGACATAGGCACAGAGAGACCTTGCACTCACAGAAAAAATTTCCGGATCCAATGTTATTACACTTGAATGTATCATAGAATAGAATCGATATGGCGCCAATCATATTTATTATAGAGAAAGGGGTACTTGTATCTTAAATGAAAAATTCTAAAATCGCGTCAAGAATACTTTTTGTTTCGATAACAGAAATCCTTTCTGAGGGTGTGCAATCAAAGACAGCGACGAGCGCAGTCGCGATGCGTAAGAAGCCGAACGCGAAGGTCTAGCTACGGTGCGGAATGAATCGCGAGGTAATGCACGTATTAGTAGGCTAAATGCTCGGTACCGTGGGGTGCCCCGAGGGTGTGCGGAGGGTAGAATTTTGCCGGGAGCTCGGCGACCATCTTCCCGGGGGACGCGGCCGGCACCTCGATCCCGAGTCGAGCGATCGAGTTTCGTTGTAGCCGAGTCTGGCAACAACTATAACATGCCCCTCAAGCTCCCATTACTAATCTCGTAACCTCCGGCCAATGAAGAGCCGGCGGGTTTTTTTTCCGCGTTCGCCACGAGCGGTTTCGCCAGGCACTCGGGGAAACGCGACGAGACCGTCAAGACTGACGCTATTTACAGCTGATAACGTGAAAGTCGATGACCGCCGGCCATTTTTATTCGTAACTAAATTATTAATCGATAACGAAATTAAAGTAAAGAATAATTTATGAAAATTAATAATGTCATAATGTTTAGTTTGAGCAAACCAACCCGCGTGTATTCAGTTTACAAAAGTTAAAGAGTCGGACACAATGCGAGCAGTAAATTAGAAGGTAATGATTGCTTTCTCTCTAATTATATGTCAATTTATTCTTTAATCGAAATCCACCTTGAAACGAAGGCAATTTTCTATTTCTTAATCAGAATATTCTCCAATGTCGCCAGTGGTAATTAACAACGCCGGTGTTTTCTTGACCATACCTGACATTTTTAATAATACAGAAAAATTATTGCGAAAAATGTTACCTCAGCCAGGGTTTGAACCTGGACCTCCCTACACTCTGGGCGGGCGTCTCACCAATTCGATCACTGAGGCATGTGGTAATATTTGTCGCAATAACAGTATAAAGATGTTGTCTGCGCGTCTGTTCTTCGACTTTAAACTTCGACTTTCTATTTCCTGTTCGAAGGCCGCGGACGAGTTCGCAAGGAGTTATCTGGGTACAGCTCAGCGCGTCTACTCTACATTGCTCATCTCGCAAGAGCCGCGCCGGGATCTCCCGGATCGCTCGGTGTCTCTCGGGGAGCGTAAAATGTTTTCGGTGCAAGGTAGCCGGACGGACGGTCGCGCGGATGGGTTTTCAGAAACGTCGTCGATGTTTGCCGCGGCCAAAGTGGTCTCGAGTGCGCGTCCATTAGCCGGGCACGCGGTTACGCTCGCGCGCGTGGAAAAGTACACGCCGGGTAGGAGGAGAGCGTGTGCGCGGCTGCGTGTGTAAAGAAATACCGTCGAAGACACCTCGATCGCGCGGCTACCGGGAGCCGCACGGCAAACACTGGGGCCGAGGTAGAGGCGTACACAGAGGCCGCGGCGTACATATTGTATAAGTAGCGTTCGTTGGTCCCTTTTGCTCGCTTTTCGAAACGTCTCGAGGAGGGAGAGAGAGAGAGAGAGAGAGAGAGAGAGAGAAAGAGAGGAGGACGGACGGCACGCCGGCCGCGGCCGATCTCGAGCCGTGGCTTGACGGCGTCGCGTCGCGTCGCGTCGCGTCGCGCGTCACAAATTCTTTTTAATTACTTCCGAGAAAGCCGGGAACCCGTTTCCCCGGAGGGTGGCTGCGCGGAGAGGCGCAGTTTTTGCGAGACTGAGTTATCAGAAATCACATTTTCACCGAGGGAGAATGTATGATTGTGGCTGACAATCTCGAAACGATCGTCCCTTATACCGACAGTTCCTTCTACACACGGAGAATTGCACCCGCACCGTTGGATTAGCGAATATCTTTCGGGCGAAGCTGCATTTAAAATCGATCGACATTCTTCCCTAAAAATATCACTCGTATTTCATCACGAGCCCCGTTTATCGCGTCACCAGCCACCGTCGTTCGCCTTCGGAGGTCCGTGCGCGACAGCTCGTCCGGGCACGTAAACGTCTTAATACACTGGGGTGTTTGCGGAAATTCGACATTCAGGCTGCACGCCCGAGACGCTTGGAGACTCGCCCTCTCGAGACGGACCCTCCTGAAGAAAGAGAGAGACAGAGACAGACAGTGAGAGAGAGGGGGGGGGGGAGAAAGAGAAAGAGGGAGGGAGGGGGAAGCACACTTTGAATCAGACGGTGATGCTTTACGCACGGCCGAATGTCATTACGCGTACCGCTGCGGCGACGGCGGCGGCCACTCGACTCCGAATTTGTTTCCGATTTGTATTCGAGCCCGCCGCCGCAGGAGTGTTCTCCAGCCAGGCCGCAGCGTGTCGTCGAGGGCACGGGCGCGACCGCATTCGATCACGCGCTCGGTTTCACCCTCAAGTACCCGTGCCCGAACGAGTGCCCTTGAACGGCCCGCGAGTATATACTTCGCGGCGGTAGGCGATCGGGAAAATGTGCATTTATCTGAGAATATCGGGCGTCGTGCCCCGATGACGTTCGGATATCGATAGCTCGTTAAAAAAAATGAAAAGGGGGGAAATTGCCTCGTGTCTTTTGTGTAAAAACAATTCTGGGACAATAACGAATAAAGTGCACCGTTTGAAATGAATGCAATTCGTGCGGTACATTGCGGTAGATTGTAGTATTTTTAGCGTATACGATCTCTGTTATTATTAAAATATTTAGTTCGAGAGTCTGCTCTTCGTAAAAAATTAAAAAGACTTGCCGAGCAAGCAAGACAAGCCGGCAAATGTTTGCGGAACACGAGGCAACTTCAATTTCTCTGAAGGATTAGTTTCTTCCTGCTTTCGAGTTTTTTCCTTGCCATCCATCGAGTCGATTTGAGTCGCCGTGATTTCGACGGGTCGAACGACTCACGGAGTAAAATCGAAACGGCCTTACGGCCGAGAATTGTCACGTATTTTCCATTTGTGAAAATTGCAATAAATTCGGGCTCTCGGGGCTAGACGGCCACTCCGCATGTACGAACTGTTACCAAATATTTTCCGGTGACATTCGCATTATGAAACGCGCGGCGCGCGTTTTCGATAGGCGTTTCCGCTATTTTCCGGCAAATGCCGCGCGTACAACGGGCGGCAAACAAGCCGCGCCGGCAAGCGAGAGAGGGCCGTAGCGAACGCGCGTTATTTATTCGCAGCCGATCGGCGGCGAATCGTGCCGCGTCCGTCGGTCGGAGTCAATCAATGATCGCACGCGTGCAATTTGCGACATGCGTGCGCGTATTCGCGCGGATGCGCACACGCGCGCGCAGAAATTTTCATCGCGGCGCGTGCGGCTGCGACGGAATGCACGTAAAGTTTTACAAATTCGCGGGGGTGGGCTTTTGCTACGGCCATTATCGGCTCCACGCTAATGCACGCGACGTAACAGGATAATCCCCGAATTTCGAGTTGCCGCGATACATTCCGACCGTGTGTACCTATACGGGGTGTCCGTAGAATCTCCGCTCGACGTACAGTTAGCAACTATTTCGGATGTTAAAAGACCGACGAATCGAACACGATACTCTTCATTTCATCTCAGACGCGCATTTTCTCTTAAGCTAAGACTCCACAAACTCGTTGAACTGCGGCGACGCGTGCGGCGACGAATCAAAAAATTTTCATTTCAACGCAGGAAGCTTGCGGCAAGCTTGTGATTGGTCGACTCGCGTTGCCGCGTGCGTATTGCCGCACGCGTTGCGGCAGCTCGACGCATCTATGGAGTCTTAGCTTCACAGGATTTTAATGTCGGGCTTAATTATGCATCAAGATATTGAATGCTGAAAATTGCAGAGCGGCCAAATCTCATCTGAATTTTTTTACTAAGAGTTAATCCACTCTGCAGCGCGTCAGGGTATGTGCGGTCGAAGAAAACTTTTTGCCACGTACACACCCTGTATGTTACGCTCGCGTCAACCACGCAATACGTCGCGACCAGCGTCGATTCCGCGCAACATAGCGCTGATTCACTAATTCAGGGCTGTGATACGCCACGGTATTGAAAAAACCAGGTCGTTGCTAAGAAGTTCCGGATTTATCTAAAGTTCGCGACAAGCGTTCGCAAGAGCGATGTTGCGAGGACGCGGACCATATCGTGTTCGTCGATTATGTTTCTGCTTTCTTTTGTTTTTCTTTTTTAATCAGACAACACCTTTTCGCACATTCCTGCTATTTCCAGAATGTTTTTCTCCTCCGAACGAGTGTTATAATTACAAGGATACGTGTATTACGTTACGCAATGTGGGGCAGGCAACCGTGAAATAACTCACACCGCTGCACTACTGCGTGCGGTCGCGGCGCCGCACGGTCGATTCTGCACAGGGAAAATTTAATGCGGCACCATTACCATAAAATTATGGTCTGCCGCGACGTAATGATGGATTATGAAAATATCGGCGCGATAAATTTGCACGATACACGATGTTTACACACGCGGACGTTACTTTTCGTCCATCGGCGGGCGCCCGCCGCATCGATCGGTGTTTTCCACCGCGCGGAAAATCGCGTTCGGGTACGTCGACGCGCAAACTAACGTAAATCTAACGCAACGTCGAGCGCACGCTGATAGGCGTGACATGCATTCGAGCGTCGTGAAAGTTTCCTAAAAATTTAATCTCGAAATGCCACTGAAAGTAACGCAGGACCAAACGTTTATTATACCTCGAAAGTTAATCCGTTAAAACTTTGTAATTCGCTTACGACACATTCTCTCACGAGTATTGGTGACTGTATAAAATAATCTTTACTTTTTATATTTATATTATCTTCCCTCAGTTCCTTTTGCATGTATGTACAGTGATTGACAGAGTGGTTGCAATATCTTTTTTTAATGAGTTTATACGCATTTTGTCAGGGCATCGATCATAAATCTTTTTTTTCAGCGTGAATTCATGAACAGCGAAACATTTCACTAACGACTTCAATATTTATCAACGTCAGTGTTTTCTTGACCATACCTGGCATCTTTAATAATACAGAAAATGTATTGCGAAAAATATTACCTCAGCCAGGGTTAAACCTGGACCTCCCTACACTCTAGGCGGGCGCCTCACCAATTCGACCACCGAGGCATATAATAATATTTGTCGCAATAACAGTATAAAGATGTTGTCTACGCGTATATTTTCGACTTTCGTGAACTGCGCGCCGTAAGGGTTGTCGGCCGTACAAAGAACTGTCGAATACGCGATTTTTAAGTTTTAATATTTGTTAATGAAAATTTTCACTTTTCGCTTGAGGAATTCATGATTGAGTCTCAGGTTTACGTTCCGAAACATTTTCTCTGAGAAAAATTTTACAGAGATCAGGGATTCCTAGTGTACGTCTACATCTTTTAAAAATTAGAAATGTTGCTAACAAGAAGTATTTAAATTTTAAAACAGGAAACTTGTAGTCAACCCAACTGGCATATTCTTTTATTTATTTAATACAACGTTTCGACCCTATTTTGGGTCCTTATCAAGTGATACCGCAAATCAACAAACATACGGAATTAAACGATTTTGTTAGTTATTAAGTATAAAACAAAAGGAAGTAAATTAACAAACCTAAGTGAGTCAACGTCGTCCACAAGACAGAGTCGAATTATAAAGATACAAGAGGTATTTAAATCCGTAAAAGTACGAGGTGTGCAGTTTGGCGAAAGAAACGGTTCCGAGAGAAAAGTGTCGCGAACCTAATCTTAACTGGGTCGCGTTATACACCGTCGCGACCGTTTCGAGAGGGTTAATAGAGTGGTTTCGCAACAGTCGTCGTCGTTAGGTCGTCTCGCCTACGACGACGCGCTTTTGGATGCCATTGTGCCGGGCGTTTGACGACGTATTTGCGTTTCGCGCGGCGAATAGAAATTTAAGAAGGGCCCACCGGCAGCTGCACGCGCCGCGGGGTCCGACTCCGCCGTTGCGTTCCCCGGCTTGATTTTCTCTCGTCGGGAATCCCCGATTGTCCGGAGGTGCTCGAGCATCAGCGAAACTCACTCTCGAGGAAAAATAATTGCGCGCTGCGAGTGTTGCGAGAGCGAACGCGAGCGAGTGCATTCAATTAACAATATTGTGACTTAATATTTGGCCGCTGCGCTTGAGCGAACGCGTCGCCGCACATCGAGAATGGCTTCGGAGTTTTTTCCCAAAGGAGCCTCCACAGTTATACTCGTCAGGGATTAAGGAGGGTTGAAATAACGATCGTAGTGAAACCTCGCAGAAATAATAACGATTACAATAATGGAAACACGGGGTGGAGAATGTGAAAGTTCATTCGAAAGAAACCTTAAGTTCCCAGATTTATTTATTATATTATTAATTGTTCGAACACACGTACAAATTAAAGAAGAGATTGGTCGATTTGTATGATAGCGCAGCTAAGATTTTCGTGAAAACTGTTGCGCGAGGCAGACACCGAACCAAAGAAACTTGCAATCTATTTCCAGGTTCACGTCTGCAAGTACACATTAGAGAAGCGGAAGTCCTCATGGTGAAATGCTATCGACGCCTTCCCGAGATAGGTCCAATTTCGATCCCCGTAAAGTAACGTGTAACGGCACGGGATCTGTTTGTCGATCCCGATCCTATAAAAATACGTCGCGCCATTGGGCGTCGTAAATGGATTATTAGGCATTAGAATCGTCACACCTGAGCTGATCGGAGACGATGCGAGAGAGGCACAGATCGCATCCTTGCGAGAGGGACCTTCGTCATCGCGTAGACGGTTGAGGGCGATTCCCATTTGACGCGTCTCGCGGTCCCGGAGCGCACTCGAGAGAAAGAACCGTCCGGCTAATATTTTACCTGCGGTGCGCCGCACACAAAAGTGTTGACCGAGGCTCCCGTCGTCGCGGAATCCCGACGTCGGAAGTCCCGTATACACGAGATATTTGCGCAATGATCGCACCTAGCCGCCTTCTCGAGTGCCACCACCGGCCTTCGGGAAAGTTACGAAAATGTGGCACGGCCGAGTATTCTTCATCGAGAGGTAATCCGGTATACGCGGATCCCTCGTAGAACTCCCCGTGCCTCCTTCAGACCCTCTTTTGATACTCGTGGCTCTAAAATACTCTAAATAAACCTGACGCTATTGTTGCCATTATCGCGTTGACGTGGGGCTGCTTTAACAAAACACCATTATTACATGTTACTAGAGACATTAGAAAGAAGATGAAGACAAATACCGATGAAATATGAGAATATGCATACATTTTTTAGGTACTCGCGAACGTATTTGCATATCGCTGCCCCGTAAAATATTAATGTTCAGCCAAGGGGAATTTTTAAAAAAATCGATCAAACTGGCAAAAATAATGTTTATTTTAGTCACCAGTGACTAAATTACTCACGGAGAAAAATAATTTGCTGACACAGCAGATTTTTTGCTGTTGTAGCAAAATCTGTTCGTTATTATATGGACAGCAAGAAGATTTGTTACAAATACTAATCGCAATTTGCTGGATATAATTTGCTGGATTAACAAAATTATCCCGAGCAGTAGTAGGGTTCAGGCAGCCCTGACAGGGCCCTTTGTTGCTCCTTACAGTTTTTAATATGGGGTGGGGTATCAATAGGCTTCCTATTAAAAAATTCACTTTGTAACTAATTGTTAAATTGTGTTAAATCACATAGTCATCAAAAGTATATTCAGGTTATTGAGGTCTATCCATGATCCAGACTAGAGACCCTCTAATCAGAGTCTGGTCAAAAAGGTGGTGCGCAATGTTTAGTCAAATCCAACGAGAGAGAGGGCAGTACGAATATCTCACTCTCTCTTTGAGATATTCGTACTGCCCTGTCTCTCGTTGGATTTGACTAAACATGGCGGACTACTCTGTTGGCCAGACTCTGATTAGAGGGTCTTTAATCCAGACATATCGGCTCGCCTTTTATACTAATACGGGACGATTTTTACTTACGAGAAAGACGCGCCGGTCGCCACGTCGCGGCAGTATGTGGTACTAGTGCTATCTATTCAGGAGGGAATCAGGCGTATCGGGATTTCATTGTGACAGCAAATGTATTTGCTAAGAATATATTATTTTGCTTCAGTAGCAAATTTATGTGATTGTAATTACAAATACACTCAGCAAATTTTGTTCTATTCTCGCAACAAAATAGATTTTGCTATAATGACGAATAATTCGTAAAATTAGTTCTATCAACTAAATTTTATTGCTATTACTACGAATATGCAGTAGCAACGGCGATTTTGCTATCACAGCAAAATTATTTTTTTCCGTGCTAGTTTGGTCGATTTTTTAAAATTCCTCTTGGTTGATTTCCACTGGCGACAAAAAGCTACTCAAATTATTAATGTTCAGGCTTGTTTTCTATCGCCGCGCTGGCGAACTAGTGCAATAAATTAGAGTAAGACAAGTATTTTTTTTCACTCCAGCCTGCTGCACCAGTTCACCGGTGCAGCAATAGGAAACAAGCATTTTGTATCACACGTCGTCACTTTTGTAAAATGCATTTGCAATTAGCTCGAAATTGCTTTATTTTTCTTGCACGTTCACGTCACAATTTATTTCTAATGTTATGCGTTTGCGCGGCTTATTCATCGCAAATAGTTACAACACGTTCGTTTCTTTGTCGAATAATCTCTCTTCCATTCCGGTCAACCATTAGTCCCCCCCGGCCTTTTGCGTCAATTTCTATTATTAACATATCAGAGGAAAGTTGCGGAAGAGCGGGCTTGCATTCAGCCAGTGTGAGCAATGTTGTCAAGCATACCAGATACCACGTCACGTGACGTTGCGTCGAAATGCTTCCCGTGTATCCTTGTTATTTTTCCATGGCCTTCCTGTTAAAGTATAATTCGTAATAATTCCAAGGAAAATCCCATTGTGTGATATACCTACATCCCTTGGTAGTATCATAATTACTGAAAGGAAGTTTTTCGAGCATTACGAGGTAAAAAAATATTAAGAAGCAAATCGAAATAAATTAAATAATAAATGGAATTGAATTCGCATATTTAATTGCAGCGCCTCTTCCGCCCGGTGTTTCGCCTCGGAGCGAGCGCCAAGCTTCAAGGAGCTGGCAGATCGAATTTCCGCCAATCGTCCGGAATCGAGACGTCGCTCGTGCGTCTGCGAGAAGCAGATCCTAATACGCGCGCAGCCGCAAATCCATTTGGCGTGCAACAACCATGAGGGTTAACGTGATCACCGTTCGATTCTCCTCCGCCATTCTGTCCCCCATGCTAGGCATTACCTAGCTACCATGGGTCGCGCCACCATGGAGGAGGCACGCATCCGGTGTACGTGTCGCCTCGTCTCGCTGTGACTTATGCGTAATGCATGTACACGCGCACACGCACGTTGCGTGAGTGCATAACCCGATTATGTATGCGCGGCGTGTTGCAACGCAGTCGCAAACACACCGGCTCCCGCCGTGTCCGATCCGGCAATCTGCTCTAAATACGTCCGGCACAATGCCCACCGTGATGTGGGATCGCTGTAATGTCGTAAAGGCTCCAACCGAGAATCGTGTCGTATCGCGAGCGAGATCTCGCGATCGGGAGTGCTCCGGTGAGCGACGTGAAAATGGCACGAGGCTGGCAGATCGCTTCCTGTTTTGAATATTCGGGAGGCTGGTATTTTTTTCTTCTTCTTCTTTTTCATCGCATACGTAATACGAAACATCTGCGATTTGTCGACGTTGCTATTTCTCGGAGAATGAAATTCGTTTAGTAGTAGAATATATGTATAATATAGTATTACACACGCGCGTAATCGGATTAATATATTGTAGCTAATCATCGGTGCATAGAACGTGCACAGTGACGGACAGAATGGTTGCGACCATTTTTTTTTACGAGTTTAGGAACGTGCATTCAGGGCTACGTTCAAAAATCTTATTCTCCGAGGAACATTTTCCTTGAAACCATTTTGAACGTTTTCGATCTATTTCTCGAATAAAATTTTTCTCATCGAAAATGTTTTCGAACCTTAATCTAAATGCCCGTTTTTGAACTCATTTAAAAAAAGTGTTGCAGCCATTTTGTCCATCACTGTACATTATATTTTGTTATTGCAAATAACAGTCTCTCATCACAATTTCGTATTAATCATTTATCATCGCCAATTTCGACCAAACGATCAGCGAAGATTCTATAGTCGTCGAATTAAATGCTAAGCGAATTGTTTTAAAGCGGAGAAAAGTATTGTTGGTTGAGATTATAAATATGTATCTAAAATATAGAGAGAATTGATCTGTTGTGTCCCCAGGAATTTCTTTCTCAGAGACTTGAGAAATATACCGAACGCTTGGTTGGTCTAACAAGAAGAAGATATTTTATTTCGACGCACACGATGGTATCCCCTCGAAGTCTCAATCTCATTCCAGCGGCGTTTTCATCGGATTGCTTCGTCATCATTTGTTAAATAAAACTCTGAGCTCGGCTGTTCAGTTTGAAATAACAAACCAGAATGGAGTTTGCATAGACTGCACATAGGGACTGCACGAGCGGGCAAACGTTTTCGACTGTTTTTCTAACACCCTCGCCTCGCCACGGGAAAGCTGATCGCGCGACTTCGAGACCGCGTCTAAACACGTAGGTATCCGTGAACGTAAAGATTTGAACGCGAGAAAACTCACCGGGCCTACCGACAAACACAAACACAGCTCTTACAATCTCACTCCTTTCGATGGACGGTCACATCTCAAAAAAAAAGAATGTAGAATCAGAAAGTTTGTTTGAATCTACATTAATAGAACAACCCTCGGACCCATTTCTTTTTACGTGTGCGGGCAGCCTCGTAAATGAAAATTTCGTCCAAATATGAAAAATGCGAGATGATATCAAAGTAATTTTTTAATATCATATTATACTATATTCAGCGCCAAATGTACTAAATTAATTAATTTAACTTTTGTTTTTCCAGGACTCGAATCTATACGTAAATAGACCGCGATACGTTGGCACGGCACGATGTTCGTCGACAGGTAGTCACCTTAAACCGGGGCACTGCTATGGTTCCGGTGTTTGTGTCGTTTACTTTGCTACAAGCAATATTTAACAAATTGCTTTCGTTCCCCTTTGTCAGGTTTCTCTCATCGTCGTCGTCGTCGTCATCATTGGGCGCGTTCCCCGCCGAGGATTTATAGTTGCCCGCTTAACGATCACCTGCGAGGCTTCATTTGATGAATCGAGAGACAATGGGACGCTACGAAATGCTCGTCGATAAATACACGCCGACAGGATTGCGCAGCTAAATCCTGTACCCGACATTTCATTGTCGATTCACGATATCAGGTATAATACAATACCAATTTTGATGCTCGTTAATGAAAATTTCGCTCGTCATCGCAAATGAAAGCTACGTGGAATTAAAAGTAAATGAAAGTATTATTTATGTATCCATCAACATTTTAATTTTTGAGTATTACTGATTTCATATAAAAAATGTACTGTATACAATGAATATCTATGTGTGTATAATTATTACTTTTTACATTTTATGCATTTATTTCTTCTCTGTAAATATGCAACATATACCGGAATTTATACACCGACAATTGGATCGTACACAAGTTAAATGACCTAATCTTATACAAAACGTCATACTTAGGAAACATCCGCACAAATTGAGGGCTTTACGCTCCTTCAGTTTGTACTACAAAGGTAGTAGGGATTTGAAGGCTCCCGCGTCAATAGGCGTGTCTATTGAATAGGCCTATAATAATGTTTTTACATGGAATTATTTGCAAATACCTACTATCTTGATCGCAATTTTAGCCCGACAAAAAGAAATAAAGATCTTCTTTGGATTTAAAACTATTAAGTTGCAAACCATTCCGGTAAATTCTTTCACAATATAAGAAGGAACTACCTGTCGATAGCAAAATATAAAGCGATTAGCTCAAGTAATCCCCTGTCATGTTTGAAGAGAAATGCACCACTTGTTAAGGATGTTTCAAACCTGTCGCTAGGTGTTTCCGTTGGAATAGAATTATACATACACAGAGAGGATTTTTCTTAATCCTGAAAATCGTGTAATCATGGGGCAACGTAGCACTTTGAAGAACTTTATGATAGTTTTTGAAATTTTACCATTAAAATGTATACTAAGTTTAATTACTACTGAAATATATGACAAAATTTGAAAAACTCTCATAAAATTTTTCAAAATGCCATGTTGTCCCGCGATTACAATATTTTTCAGGATAAATCTTAAAAGAAAATTCTCTCCGTGTAGAATTGTACTTTTATCGTCATAAAATACACACAAGTTAAACTTCTCAAGTCGCAATCAACTCTTGCTTTCTAAACAGCGCATCTTAAGAAAAGCGTTAAAATGTTCCTGAAAGGTATTAGATTAAATAAAAGTTTGCGTTCTGTTGTCACAAGGACTTTGCCTTCGCAGCAATATTTTCCCGCTGCACCGAATATTACACGCGCCGTTAGCGATTTTAGAATGTATCGTTCTGTGTTCTAAATTTCTTTTTTAGATCGAGGTTGTTCCTCGCGTCATTACGAGTATGTCACTCGATAACGCATTGCCGGGCGTTATCGTCCTTACGTTTGCGTGTTGCAGCGATTGTTAGCTTCGGTATTAAGCGTGCCGTCGCCTGTGGAGGAACCACATTTGAAATATCGCCGTTCGCCTGTCATCTTTGTATGCTAATGTCTCGCACAGCAGTTCTTATCCTCGTGCATTCGAGCAGGCAGCTGACAACAGTGCGTGTCTATCCGCGGACAGGCCGCGCGGCGCGATCGCGTGTAGAAGTGATTTTACAGAAAACACGAAAGGCTATCGGCAAATTGACATCGCAGCTTGTCAATCGGCTGAAATCTCGACGCGTAATACTCGCCCCCCTGCTACGATTGTTTCGATCTTCACATTTGGCCGACAGCGATATTTTTGCAACGACACAAAAGACACTCGATAAAAGCGCAATTATTCGAGGAACATTCTGTGTACCTTCCTCTCGCGCGTATGTTTCTAAATGGAAAGTTTGCGACGATATCAATAGATATCTATCTAACTAAAACGTGTGCAATTGTTTGAAGAAAATCTTACATAACAAAACACGTTGCGCCGCGCAACGTTACGTATTAATGTCAATATCGGAAAAACTTCTGTCGATCAACGATATTACACGCGTCTCACGGTTCTTTATCTCTTCCCGAGCCTGTTAATTACCGTCACTCTGGTAAATTAGTTTCCTTCCTGGTCAGCCGCATATCTCGCGACTTGTTAATATCGCAATCACGGTAATAGATATGAAGAATGCACTCGTCTTTTTCGCGGGAATGAACATAAATTCCTTTTTTCGCCATCGGTCAGCTCAAGCATGCAACAAACGTTCATCTTGTGGCTTGTGTACATTAACTAATGGCCAAGTCTGACTTGTATTTGTCATCACGACAAATAGATTTCTCAGGTGCTCTCTGCACGTCGCCTAACGGCGCGCAGATGCGCGCGGAATGTTTCTGTCAACTCGGATATCATTTTTTTTAAGCGGACTCACAAATACGGCAGATCACGCGGAAAGATCGTCGGCGATGATCGTTGGACGAGCTCGACGGAAGGCCTTTCCGGGATTAAAAAAAAGCGCAGAGATATAGAAAGATAAGTGTGTAAAAATAAAGATACAAAAGTAGAAAATTAAGAGCTGCAAATGCAAAAATATATTTATAAAAAGATGAGAATTATAAGTCGTGGAAAAAGAATCTTGGAAAATTGCGAATTCCAGAGGAGCAATTAGCCCGGCGCTAGAACTGCTGGTACAACAAATCGAAACAATTACAAAAAAGGAAACACGTTTACGCGACCTTTGACGCGAGAGACAATTAATCGAAGCTCGCGCGGCGAAGCCGGTTCACCCATTTACACCGGTAATAACGCGCGGTGCTCCTTATCTCGAATAAAAACGCACGTCATGCGTTTATTATTTTCCTTCCCTTTCAAAGGAGTCGGGTCAATTAGCAAAGAGAGAGAGAGACAGAGAAAGACCGGGTGGATATATTCGTGGGAACAGAAACTTTATTAAAGTTCAGTTGCATCGAGACAGTAACAGAGAGAGAGGCCGCCGGCGTATGCTTACGAGGTAACTGTGAAAAAATGGTCTTGCGTTTCTCATCGGTGCGACATCGGTAACGCGATCGTTAATCGTCGCGATCGCGCGAACCGCGTATCTGAATTCTATACGCACAGGTACGTATACATCGATACATATACATATACATATACAAGGGGGAGGACCGGAGAGGGGGAGGAGTACTCGGGTTTGTACAGAATATATATATATATAATATATATATCTTCGTTTTTTTTTACCGTCTCTACCAACGTGGATTATACAATGGGGATGCGCTATGTTAGACCCTAAACGACTTTTATGTTACACTATGAACAAGCGGAGATCGCAATCAGTCTGACGTAATGCCCCGCGTACATCAGTTTCTCGTGCTGCCCTGTCCGGCAACCGGGCCGCGTATTTACAAAAAAATTCTAAATTCGCCGGTAGAATCTCTGTCGGCGACAAACGCGAGTCGTTCGTCTAAAAAAAATGGAGCAAATTATAAGTACTTCGGGAGACGTCGAACGGATCTGTTTCATATATCTTTCCTCTTATAAACTTATCTTCTTCCACGGTGGTATATAAAGGTGCTGCAATGGATATCATAAATGGATGCTTTACGTTAGACAAGCGTATTAACTTTAAGATATATTTACGGTACGGTTTGCCTGTCATTTTTAAGATAAACGAGCCGCGTTGGGATCGTCGATCGTCGTACGATGATTGGCGATCGTGCGACGACCGTCGGTTAGTCGTCGTGTGCTTTATAGATTCCACCGTCGAACTCCAGTCTATATATAATTTTTTCCTTAGACATTTATCTATATGATACACGTAAAAGTTCTCCGGGCACAGCCGGAGCTTGCTCCGTTCGAATTGCCAAACTCGAGTCGCTCTTCGTGCTCGATGAAGAGAAAGGTCGGTTGTCCGTCGACAAGAAGCTAGCTTCTGTTACACGAGAATCTCCGTTTATTAATCAGGAGGAAAATGAGATACTTGAGCCTCGCATCTAAATGACAAAATCCGCAGTTCAATGAAGCACGTCTGAAAAGTCGAAACGTTCCTGAAACATCTTCGCGAGACTTTCGTGGCTCTTTTGAACACTCATGTTGTACGGATATCCTGACTCAAGCGTCGAACGTGGAAGCGAATTAATTTTTTAATAGTCTATCTGAAACTTTGGTCATTATTTTCAAATCTAACAAAGACACGATTCTCCTTTCCACTTTCTGTCCCGTCTTTTCCCCGTTCAAGTCCCAACCAGACGGCAAGCGAGTCAGAACTTGACGCCGACGCGCAGAGCTTTTACACCCGGTCTACAACGAGTAACAACTCGTACGTGTCAATCCTTTTTCTTTCTGGGCGAAAGAAACAGGGCCGACGCATAGTTCCGACTTTGGACCCACGACTAGCCACTCATTGTAGCCCGGGCCTAACGCCAATAGCGTAAAACGATCAAAGACGCACAGTACGAATAGCACGCGAGAGCGTGACCCTCGTGTGACGCTAATAGAAACATAATCGGCACTAGATTGATCCGTTTCTTGCGTGGTCACGCTATACACACAACACCCGACAATTTTCCGCCTTGTCCACGTCGGAGGTCATCTTACGCGCATTCTTGTATACGCGTGCCACATTCATATCCGGAAAATATAAACCTCCAAGAGAGAATTCGAAACGTCTCACGAATACCTTTCAGACGTTTTCCCTCGTCTCGGCGCGTCTGGAAATACGGAGCGCTGAGAATGATACAGACCCTAAGCACGCACTCGTAACATGCGCGCGACTTCGATAATTAATACATATAAATGGTATATAAATATGATATAATATATTACATAAATATATATATAACAACATATACATAATAATATAAAAATAATACAAAGTGCAACATAGCTCTCCATTGTAACCGGTCTAAATGACCGTCCTTGTACAATTCAATTATTATTGCTCAGAGCCTCTATCATTCTCAGATCTTCGCCTACGGCGTATCTCACTTTTACCGCATTGTCTTGCCGTGACGAACTCTTACTCAATTCAAAGCCGAGGGAATCTGCTGTTTGTCAACTTACTTACGCTTATCTACTCATTAATTGAACGGGACAATTTCCCCCCTCGACGACTTTTCACCTTTTAATATTGCATATCCTTGCAACTAAGTTTCAATTAGAATTCTATTAAAGCTTAGTTAAAATATGATTTTATCACTTATCGCATTTTCCCCTGAGACTTGTCTGGTTTCTCATTGTTAAAAAATCTCTCGGTGTTCGTTCATTCGACAACGATGGGTTTAACGAGATTTTTGTCGAAAGAAAATTCGTCTCTACCAAATAAGCGAGTCTTTAGAAAACAGCGCGATACGAGCGGGACATATCGTAATGGAATACTCGAAAAGTTTTCGAAAGCGCGCGGTGAAAAGGAGAGACAAGATCGTGGACACTCGACAGACACGAGCAGCTACCTGTCGCGCGAACCGACCGACTGCTTCCGAGCCCTTCATTAGACGCTGGACCCGCCGGCGGAGTTAGCCGGGATGTAGTAATTCCTGACGTGTAGATGATTGTGAAGGTGTACAGCCGATAGCTGCTGCTGCTGCTGCTGTTGGCCGCCGCTTGGTACACTCTGATGGTTCCAATGAGCAGCCGGAGACACGACTTTGGGCATGTCCGGGCTGGCCGACGGCGGCGTGCTCGGCGACGGTAAGGCGTTCGCGTCGGCGACCACGTCGACATCGACATCCTCGTCGTCCTGATCGGCCTCCGGCAAATCGTGCAGCTCGTCCTCGCTGCAGCTGAACCTGCGCGACTTGGCCGGCCCTAAAACGTCCGCCTCGATCTGTTGTTGATCATCCGGCGCCAGGAGAGACGCCACGTCGAACTGGCGCTTCCTCGGCTGAAAGGACGATTGTCGAAGGGACTGGCTCTGGAAGGGATTCTGTTGCTGCTGCTGCTGCTGCTGTTGCTGCTGGTGGTGGTGATGCGGCGCCCATATCGCGGATATCGGTTGCGAGGCCACCGAAGGGCCGAGCGCCGTCGGGGGCGGCGGAGTGGCGGGCAAGGGTGGCGGGCTAGGGCTATCCGGCTCCTCGTCCACCGCCAGACCCATGTGCCGACGGACCTTACGTTGGGCCTTGCGCCGACGGAAATCGCCGCGCCGGAAGTCCTCCAGATTCGCCGGATGGATCGCCCAGTAGTGACCCTTGCCGTTGGCGCTCCTGCCGGACTTGACGAAGCAGTCGTTGAGCGAGAGATTGTGTCGGATGGAATTGCGCCAGCCGGGCCCGCGGGTGCGGAAGTAAGGATAATGTTCGAGGATGTGTTGGTAGATGTCGGACAGCACGAGCTTCTTCTCCGGCGACGACAGTATCGCCATGGCGATCAGGCCGATGTAACTGTGCTGGGGTTTCGGTTCTTCGGGTATCCGTTGGTGATGCGGGTGCAACAGCGCCATGGACAGTGCCAGTCGGCTGGGGTAACCCCCGGCGGCCGTCGGGTAGAGCGGCAGCGGCGCCGGAAATCCCGGGCTCATGCCCAGATGAGCCGTCGGCGCCCCCGAAGGCGGATGAGCCACGCCGGGGTGCTGCATCTGCTGCGCCAGCCGCAACCGTTCCGCCATCGCGTAATGATAGAGGTGCAGCCGATAGTGCTCGAGACCCGGCAGGAAGCTGGCCATCGGGTTACCCAAGCCAACGGCCAACGGCTCCTTCGCCGGCGGCGGACTCTCGTTGCTGCACATGACGATCAGCCAACTCGACACCGATCCTCGATTCTGGCCGGCGATCGTTTCACCGAACGTTCTCCCCGCGGGGGAGAAACGCTCGTCGCGATCGCGAACAGCGACGGTTCTTCGCGTTGGACTACGTGGTCATGGAATTGTCAGATTGGAGAACATCGGAGAAAATGGAGCACTTTGCCGCGCACTGAACTCCGCCGCCCGCTACTCCGGCTTCCGATGGTCCCGATATACGCGCGGGACTCTCAATGCCGGGCTCGTAAATTATCGCTCCGGGGGTGGCGACGTCGCGCCGCGCCGACAATCGCGGCAGTCCCTGTTTTCCCGACAGTTTTCACCCTGTTTGCCGCGATGCGCATCGAACAGCGGACTGTTCATGATTTACGATCCTCGGCCGAGTGCGACTGCCTCGCCGACGGGTTTTTCGTGCCGCTCAGTGCGCGGCCGCGCAAACGGAGACCGCCCATCGCGCGGGGAACATCTCGGTGCCCGACGGAGAGGGGACCAGCGAGTGTATCTGGTCGACGGGATCCTGCGCGGGGCCCGGCGGCGGCAGAGGGAACGCGAATGTCGGCGCGTCGTCCAATGGAAGAGCGGAGGGTCGGACGAAAATGGAACCCACCACCGGCCGTCACGCCTACGACGTCGCGATATTGATCCCGGCCGATGTAATCTGGCCGCCACGCCGGTGGTGGTAGTGGAGATGGTGACGGCCTTGATGATGGTGCGGCCGTCGTCGCCGCACCACGTCGCCGCTCTCTTATCTCTACGTGGCCTAACATAGCTCGATATCATAGCCGATCCTGGACCGGGGAGTTGAGGGACGATCGATGCGTGTTTCCCGTTTTCAGAGCGTGTGCTGCACCGTGAGTTTCGGAAATGGCATCCGCTTTCTCTGTCTACGTATCGCTCGCTTCCTCCCCACCTTGTGCGTGTCGTCATGGAGCTCGACGGCGGAGATCGAGACAGTCTTTCGAGATTGAGTGGCCTTATCTATGATTCTGACGCTTGTGCGGATCGTGATTTTGATTTCAGGTGAAAATCTCAAATAATGCGCGTGGTGTGGTCAAATGGCTACTTCGCTATTGGAAGGTACCTATTTTAATCACGTATGGCAGTCCCTAACAAGCTTGGCTTGTTATACTTAACGATTACATTACTTGTAGTTTTACACTCTGCTATTTTTCTTCTTTCTCTCTTTCGTCGTTAAAATATTTTTATATATGTCCGCTTATTTTAAATGAAAAAAAAGTTTCAAAAATCGCACTTGATATCTTATGCATGCACATTTTCCGATCGTTACAAAAATGCATATATGTATAATCTTTTAATATAATAGAGAATCTCGACGGCCGCTGTTACATTCCTCGGGATTATTTTAAGTCAAATCGTTAACAACCTAACTAAAACGTTTAGCAAAAATTGGAATCTATATCGCTGAAAAAATTAATATCATTGGAAAAGGTAATTTATTTTTAATCACAGATGGCCATTTTCACTACCTGACTCGTGCTAAGTTAACAAGTGACGTTCAAAAGGGCGCCGTGGCATTTAAGATGGCTGACTTTTGCGTCCATCTTCAATCTAAGTTACTATTAGAGCTTCTCGGGGGAATAACGAATACCTAATTCGTAAACTGGCTTCATTAAATAAATTAATGTCGCGACGTGAGGCTCGCCCGTTGACTTGCACGTTGCCCTCAGCAACCAGTTTTAATCAGATCTTCCTACAACCGATCCGAAATCCGACTCGCCGAATCGGACAGTCACGCTTCAAAGACGTCGCGCGGAGGGCCCGAAGGGGAGAAAGAACGGGGTGGTGGATCGTAGACTTCCGTCGGGCGCCCCTCCGGTCCTTTTTTTTCAGACCCGCGACCCTCTCTCGCCCGTCGGAGAATCCTTTCGGCCCGCGTGGCGCGATTCGCGGACAAAGGCGCGATAAAGGCGCCCGGGTTGCCCCGTTATACGTAGTCACCGCCCCGCAACTATTTGTAAGCATCCGCCATGCTGGTTTCATATCTGCCGTTTCGGCTTGCACAAAAACATTATTTTCAATCGCGCAGGAAGCGAGGGGAGGTAGGGAGGGCCGACTCAGCAATATGGCGTTTACCCTAACCGAAGGGGGTACGCGGGGGGGACGCGCGCGACGTGCGCGCGGATCGGCTCGGATTGCAATTGTTGCGACTCGTTGCAAATAACAGTCCGCCGTTCCCTCTCCCTCCCTTCCCCCCTCTTGCCCCCCTTCCCCGGATTTGCAGCCGGTATCTGCTTCCATCCCACCCTCCCTCCCTCCCTCCTGTTCCCCCCCGTCGCAGCTACTCGCGACTCTCTGCCGTGCGTGCCCGAGCCTCGCTGCTGGCAACGGAAATACAATGTTGCGTATCGACGCGGTGTGTAAACGTTCCATTGGCGGAGTCGCATGCCACTCGGTAGATCCCCGTACGTGCAACGGCTGCAGATAACGATATCGCGTTGTCTGCCGGCGAATGCGCACGGTCGAGCCCTCGGCGCGGACGTACTGTGCGGCTCCTGCTTTGGAAAATGACGCACATTATCGCGACTTTGTCGTCGGAAACCTGTCGGACGATTGCATTTCATTAGCAGTCACAATCACTTAAACATTTTCTTTCATTTTGTAATTAGATACGGAGAGACTTTTCTCTCAAATTTATTCTGAAAATCGTGTGGTCGTGGGACAACGTAGCCATTTTGAAGAACTGTATAAGAATTTTTGGAAATTTTACTATTAAAATGTACACTAAGTTTAATTACAAGTGAAATGTACGGTAATATTTAAAAAAACTCATAAAATTCTTCGAAATGCCATGTTGTCTCACAATCGCATAATTTTCAGGATAAATTTTAAGAGAAAATTCTCCCCGTGCAGCTTCTTCATTTCATTAGCAGTCACAATCACTTAAAAATTTTCTTTCATTTTGTAATTAGACACGGAGAGAATTTTCTCTTCAAATTTATTCTGAAAATCGTGCGGTCGTGGGACAACGTGGCCATTTTGAAGAACGGTATGAGAAGTTTTTGAAATTTTACTATTAAAATGTATACTAAGTTTAATTACTAGTGAAATGTACGGTAACATTTCAAAAAACTCATAAAATTCTTCGAAATGCCATGTTGTCTCACAATCGCATAATTTTCAGGATAAATTTTAAGAGAAAATTCTCCCCGTGCAGCTTCTTCAAATTATTATTACATATACATTCTGCAGCCAAGTAGTTGGGAAGAGGAAGATGTGTTTAGCATAGAAAACCAACTTAAAAAACACCACGTTTAATTTTCATTATCGAAAGTTTTCTCCTTGGACTTATTGTCATCAGTAAATACCTTTGTTGATAATTTTTAAGAAATATAATGGCACTTTTTATAAGAAAAACTTAGCTCCGGTATCTATTAAAAATGTGCCAGCGTAGTTTATTAGAGAGCAGCGCGAAATTTAATATAAGATTTAATATAATATCGTAAAGTTTTAATCGGGAAAGAATGTCTCGTGCATATCACATACGCGTGTGCCGCGCATAATTCTATTTGGCCAGAATTATGCTAATTATATTTATGTGTTTTCAGGCAATCGCGCGCGCGCAAATAAATAAATCCGACGGAGGCCGTTTTGAACGTAAGTACGGCTCTTAGAGCCGCATTTAACGGCAAATTTGCGCGAATATCGCGTCGTGTAAAAAGATGCAATTTCCCGGTATAATCCACTTTGCGCGCTTTTTCGCGCCACGATGGACCACCCCGGGTCTACGTAGCCGGGACATTGCATTATCGGCAACAGTGAAAATCGCGCGTAGATAGGCGCGATAAAACGCGCCTTTCAAAGGAGGCTCCTCCTCGAAATAACCGGGGACCGTATTTATGCTTGCGCGAAACAGGACCCCGGGAAAACGCGCACACGTAACTCTATATCCGGTCCGATCAGATACGATCGTCGCGCTAGCAAAAGGGAAACCGAAGAAGCCGAAAGGGAGGGCAATGAGTGGCGACGACGTCGACGACGAGGGGGGTGGCGAGTAAAGACGCTCTCGAATTCGCGCGGGGCACAAACTCGAGCGTCGAGAGATAAGATCGATCTCTCGTCGCGAGAGAGAAAGAGCGACTATACATATACGGCCGCGCGGGACGTGTTAAAAGCCGATCGGAGGTGGTTGCGCGAAACCAGAGCTCGCCGCCGCTGTCAAAACACAATAAAACGCGACGATCGAGGGAAGAATCGATCGATTCCGTGCGCGGTGGCCGCAACGACCCCCGGGGCCCCGGGTCGCGTACACAGGCGGGTTGCGTCTGTGTGGAAGATGCAGTCGATACGGATATATCGGGCCATTGTGCGTGCGGCTTGCGCGTTAAAACGCGAGTTCGCCATCTCTCTCCTTCTCTCCTCGCGCCGCGAATAATGGCGATAATTGTGACGAAGTGGTGCGTCATTGTGGGAAAAAAGGTACACCCCCGGGGCCCGCGATCGAGGGCGGTGGCGCGAGTAAGTGGCAGATGCATGGCGCTCCGTTGACAGCTTCTCCGATTTCCCTCCGCGTCCTCTCATCCGAGGACACATCCCTCCGCGAGCCTCTCTTCGTGCCCTGTCGAAAATTGGAACTGGCGAGCCTCTATCGCGCAATCGTTGCGCGTTTGCGTTCCTCGTTTCGAAATGTAGCGAATTCCTGTGACAGGCGGTCGAAAATAATAATCTAATACAGGAATGGAAAGAAATGAAGATTATAGATAAATGATATAAAAAGATTATGGTTATAAATAAGAATCTAATTTCATATTTTATATGTATAATTTAATTTCTTCCGCGAAATTCACATAAATGTATAATAAATAATTCTCTACATTTCATATGATTAGCTACTTTAAGGACAACAGAGAACACGAGCGAGTACTGCTTCGGAGAATAATTACATAATTCAGGATTTATGTACACAGTTGAACAATTTGTGTTAAATTTAACAGATATCACAGATACCACACAAATTTTTGTGTTAATTTAACATAATATGGATATGTTCGATGATCCCACTAATACTCTGTTAATATTTTAACACAAAGTAAATGCAAATCTCAAAGTAATTTGAAATAAGTTTTGTGTAAAATTAACATATTTTTTTATGACAAAATGAATTTAAAAAATGTAATTTTTACATTTTACAGATGTAATAAGTCAAATGACGGGTCAAAATCACTTTCACTTATATTATATAGAATAAAATCAACATTTTATTCTGTAAATTTCAACAGTTAAATTTTGTTACTAATAATATCGAACATATGTATTGTGTCAGATAACAAATAATTACACATTGTGTTGTTTTAACATTTCTTTTCAGTTATTTTAATAATTTTACATTCGAGGTCAATTAACACAAGAGCAATATGTTAAATTAACACATGAATGTGTTAAACCTTTAACACAACAATTTTAACCGGCATTTTTTTAAACAAAAATAAACGTGTATACCTACACAAATTTTTCAATTGTGTAGGTATACACGTATTTTAAGTACACGCATCTAAACTTTAACTTTGACCTCATTGTTCCTTCCGCCCCGTTTGTATTTTGTTCGGTTCGAAGGAGACGCTCCTTCCGAAGCAGCCGATGTATTTTTCGCTCCGTGTATCAGAGAAATGGAAACTACGCGGAAATTGGGTAACGCTAATCCCGGCTTGCCTAATTCGCCGTGTAATCCGGCGGAAACTCGCGGCAGTTTCCCCGCGTTGGTAAAGTTAATAAATGTCGCGGTGGAGCGACCGGCAAGTTCGAAGCCTGTTCGGAGTTTCGCGTCGGAGCACGGCACGAGGTATCCGACGGTTTTGATGCTTCGGAATACACTGCTAATCGGTTTCCAAACTTCTCTCTGTGTATATATTTATGCTCGCGACGGCTGATCGAACAAATCAGATCCTGATATCTCGCCGAAATTCAATCCAACACAGTGTTACATTTTAGATAGATGTATTTGTATCGATTTGCCAATTACAAAACTTCTTAGCACGGCATTCTCGTATACTATCAGTAAACTATCAAATATCGTTACGTCAGAATATTTTGTACGTATATCTAATATAAATCAAATATTCTTAGGTACACAAATAATGGAGGAGAGTCCTCTATTACGAGATAAGCTTCTAATGCGAGATAGCAGGTTTTCAACGTCCAAATTCAATCGCAACAATTCCGCGATCTAACAATGAATTTTCCAATAAACAGATTTCGCCTCAAGAGCAATAAATTCATGGTGGAACCAAGATGATGCTTGTTAATTTAACAGAAACCCCGCTATCTCGTAATAGGGGGCTTTCCTCTACTTACTTATATATTTCAGCTTTAATTTTATACTTAATCTATTTATATATTGGTTCATTTCTAATAAAAGTCTCCATTTACGTGACTAAAATGTACTTATAAATATTTAGAAACTTTACGGGACTGATATCCGGCAACAAGAAAACCAGCAAAACTCGCCTGTCTGAGTAACTAGAAATATTGAGATGCGACAGTGGAATACATAACGCTCATCGGGTATGTACGATTCGTACGATCGTTAACTATTCCTACGAGCGAGCCGTTTAGCAAATAGCGCAAACTTGGCAAACACTTCCGGGGCTGCCAGCCATTACGGAGTCGCGCGTGTATCCATTAAATTCTCCGCCGCTGCGCAAGAGAAAGGGCATTTAACAACGATGCTTTATGCATATTCTAACGAGCTTGCAATCAACTGGTACTAAACATCGCCGGGGCTTCCACCACCCCCTCGCGACCCGCTTTTGTAACACGAGGCAAAGGAAAGAGTGAAAGATAGGGAGGCCGAGCGGGGGATGAACGCGAGGGAGGGGCACGGGGGAGGGTGGCCGAAGGTGCGGCAAGTGCCGTCGGTGTTGGTGCGTTGGTAGCGTGATTGTATGGGTGGAGTAACCGGTAGATAGCGAGCTGTAGAGAGACGGGAAGAGAGAGCGTGCCGCGGCAAAGAGAGTGGGGTCCATTAGCTTTGACGCTCGTCTCAAAGGGATGCTACCGTTTTAACGTCGTGTACCAGCCTGTTTCCTAAGCACCCCTTTCACGTTGCGCGACGTTATTGCACCGGAGACCGGGAAAATAACCTGATGCCCGACGACGACGACGAGGACGACGACGATGGCGACGACAATGAACGGGCTGAGGGCACACCGCGTAGAACGCGCTCCCTTGTACGTGTGTGCTCTTAAATATTCATAATTTATAAACTCTCTAAGAGAGCGCAGCTCCCATTGGGCTCCGGCCTGTTTCTCACAGCAAGATTTCCTGGGGCTCTCTCGCTTCTTTTTTTTCGAGCGCAACCGAGCCGTGATAAGTAACGCGCCGCTGTTTTCCTACCAACACGCCGGCGACGGCCATCGAACAGCGCTTGCAGTTTCAGAGTAGAGTTGGAAATTTTTTTAACATTTAAATCTTATTTAAATATTCGAGTCTCGGATGTTTCAAATATTTATTGGTTCAAGATTCGTATAGGATTTCTTTATTAAGTTTTCTCAAAGTCGATAGTTCGGAGTTTCTAAAAAATGGGACATTAAGAGAAACTTCTTTTTCTTCTCTAAATGAGAAGGAACGTATTTGGAAACTAGATTATTTTGATATGAATTATTAAAAAGAAACTTTTTGCATCAATCGAATTCATTGTTTCAATATTTACATGTTATATCTTTATAATTTTAAGTGATGATCAATCGTACAACTTGGAGATTTAAAGAATATTATAAAATTGCCTAAAATGCAATTCCTGTCATAGAATTTTTATTATTTGAAAAGTTTTTTGCGTAAATACGACATCTTTTTAAATTGTTACTTCAAGCCACTTTGCGTGCTAACTTTCAATTAAATATAAGATTTCAAATGCGCCCATTAATGAATTATCTAACGCTAAATGCGCAATGATACGCTTCACGAGGCCCGCTCCTCAAATTGTTGTTCGGCAACGCGATTTGCCACCGATGACTGTTCGAGGTGCCCGGATTGACGAGTGGCACCTTTACGGAGTGCTCTCGACGGCGCGCTGAACGACGAACTGCCACTCGAGAGGGTAGCGGAAGTAGCGAGACGACGACGCGCGGCGGGGTGCCATTTGTGTTTACAGCCGCGCGGCCCTTCACACCTAACGAGGCGCACCGGACCTCCACTCTTCGGGGTGAGCCGCACGAGCCGTCGCCCTCGAGAGGCGTTGGTGCTCTCGTTGTCCCTCTTCGGCGCGGAGAGAGAGACGCGCAATTCCGAGAGAGCGGAATAAAAGGGCAATTGGAGCGGAAGCAAGATCTCGAGGAAGAGAGAGAGGGGAGGAGAGAGAGAGAGAGAGAGAGGGGGGGGGGGTGCGCTTTCTCTCTCGATTACAACGAACGATTTCTACGATTTGAGGGACTGAGAGCGAGAAATGTGACCGTTTGGCCGTGTAACAAGATTACACGGACCAAGCAGGGATAGATTAGATCTGAGAGAGATATTTAGTGGGGCCCCGGGGTCCCGTGCCCCCGCATCACGCCCCACTTATCGACCGCGACAGAATGCCGGGATTTTCGCTAATATTTTGGGTGTTTAGCTTTTGTCACGACGTGATGGCCATTGTTGTGAGGCCCCGAAATGGGCGTGGACGAAGGGTGTGGGGGTCTCCTCCATCGAAGGAGAGAAAGGAACTGGTCACTTTCCTCCCGGCCCTTCCTTCGCGCGGCCCATCGCTATTTCGATCTCGCATAAAGGGTTCCTTCTCGCCGATTGACCGCCGCTCTCGAGATACTGTACAGACCAACAGTTGGCTCTTTTTACGTGGACCACAGAAACCTTTGTCGTGGCGTTTGGTGTTCATACGATTTACTAACGAATTAGTAGGGATTAACTCTGAAACGCGTAGATTTTTCTTCCGTTATTCAGAAGAAAGGTACCATACATATAAAGTGTAAATACTGCTTTTACATTCCAGCTAGCGATCATATGTTTACTGACTGCAATTAAATCACAGAATTATAGCACGTGATTATATTTAACGCAAGCGATAAGTAAACAACGTACATTATTGAAATAAAGATATATTCGTACTCTTTAAGATTACAATTAAAATAAATAAATGAAAAAAGCAAGAGAGCCGAAGCAGGATATAATTCTTGCTCTTTTTATTTATTTATTTTGACTGTTATCTTAAAAGCCCTGCCCATTATTATTTTACTTTTTTAAGATTGCCCACGTGTATACGTTAGATACAATTATATTATATTTTCGTACATCACGAAATAAACACAGATTTTGAGTCAATCGCCAATATATCTCTATTCTGCAACAGCTAAACTCGTTTAACCACGCTTTGCGGGAGGAACGATTTGTTTTCTACTCCCGAGGTAAATCCACGCGCTCCTCGCTGGATGAATTAACGCGAGGAGGGCGGGGGCGGGGCGGAAAAGGCTTATCGAGCCCTTTGATACGCGCGCGGCTATCGGCAATCGGGAATACGAGATCAAAGCCCACGGTATCGCCAAGGTTATACCGTCCAAATGTCGCGGTAGCTTCGGATGAATATTTCAGGCCCCTGGCCGCCATTGTCGCCCGGCGGGTAGCGTGCGGATGTCGTCCCGCAAAGAGCATTTGCGCAATCTATTAGCGCGTTCGGGACTCTCGGGGATGAAACCCTTTTGTCGCTCGTGCGAAGTGCTTAAGCGGTTGGTTAAGCCCGATCACGGGGCGCAGCACGGCTCGCACGCACGCACGCACACACGCTCACGCGCGTATTGCGCTTCTTCGGAGCTTCATCGGCGATTGATCGTCATCGGCGATGGCCGATGACGTTTGACCCCTTATTGGACCCTCCGGAGACCGAGTTATTGTCTAGTGGTCACGTATTGTTTAGTTTCTTTTCTGGTTGTAGTTGAGATAAAACTTTAAACCGAAATATACGTCATAGTGAAAGATATAGATCGTTGTACCGTAAAAATAACGTACGTTAAAGAAAGAAAAATATTTTTGATGCGTTTTTAATGCTTTCCACTTTCTGAAATTATTACCAAGATTCTTCTCTAAGTTAAATTACGAACGTGCAATTTTTGCGTGTTGGTTTTTCTGCAAAATGTCGTTTCCGCGCACTTTTTAAATCACAAGCGATACTTGACAGCCCCATTATTCGGTTTTTGATTGGGGGCATCGGCTCGAGTCTCCGAGCGTGAAATCTGATAAAGCGCCAAACAGCACGTGCGCGCTTGCAGACTCCGCGCGATGTCAATCGCGTGTTTGCGGCGTACGCAGCGAATCGTAATTATCATTGTAATTATGGTAATCGTTTTGTAGCGCCGTCGGGGATCCCGTCCTCGGACAAGGAGGGCAACCGTGTGGCTCGCTGCGGCACGAAATTGTTATTTCCCGACGAGAGATACACGTGGATGCCTATAACTGCGAGACCGCTCCGTTCCCCGCGTTCGAGGCTCCATTATACTCGGTATTCGGCAGACCTACGAAAACACTCGAACGCTTATTGCGACAGCCGCCCATAACCGTATCTCTGTTTCAGATTGCTCGAAAACCATTGTCCGCTCGAGACAGTTCGTAATAATAACACACGTTCGCCTCAAGAGCGCCATGATGCCTCTCGCGTCGAGACCTTAATAACCACGAAAATATGTGTTACAATAACTATACGGAATTCGAGCATGAATAATAAATCTATTATATATAATCTCTAAAAGCGAATAGAAATTCGATAATATGACTATCTGTTATTTTGTAAGCAATATGCTCGTTATAAATGTTGATGCACATTATTAATATAATTAATATATAATAATTGTTATATGTTATTAACGTACATTAATTTATATTATTAATAGAATCAATACAATTTGCTGAGTTAATAGTAGCAACACGGACCAGTAAAATTCTACATACATAGAAAATAATTTAAACGCGGTAGTATCACTTATCAATGTCTTCGAAAAATATGATTAATAACATGATTCTTTTGCCTTTAAATTTTACTATTTACCTATTTGTTTCATATAATTACTGTTTATTTATTTATACAGTTTGTGATTATTTACATAAATTTGTAAATTTGAACATTTGAATATTTCAGTTTTTCTAAAATCATAAAGAACCGTATGTTAAAATTTATGTAAAAAAATCTCAAAATAAAATTTTGCCTATAGAAGAAGCCATGAAAAAGAATAAGGAAGAATGAACGAAAGGAGGGGAAGTTATCAACGATATAACCGATGTATATATCGCGAACATCTCGATAGCATGATAGGCCTTGCCGGCGACATCGATACCATCGGGCAGCTGTCGCGTGGCGTGGCTATCCGCAACAATACTTGTCGAAATTGACGACAAAGGGGATCCCCGCTTTCTCGATCGCCATGGAAAAGGGTTCTCCATACTAGTCATAACATGAACAAAAAAAATCTACGAATAATTGGAACTTCAGATACGGGATGAGTATTTTATGTAGCACAAGAAACACATAAATATCCCAATCTACGGAAAACAAACAATGAATTGAAAGCAAATGAAATCCGTACATATTTTATGTAGGCATGTTTCTGGCCCGGTTGTTCCAATCTCGTGGTAAGTTAGCTAATGGTTAAATCCTATACGGGTCTTTGTTTTTCCATCAAATTAGGCAAAGATAGACATAATTTAACTCTTAGTTATCTTACCAAGAGGTTGAAAAAACCGGCCTTTAAAGTAGTAGACATGTAATCGCAAGTATTTAAAATAAAAGGGACAATGCTTTGGTCATCGTAAGTTCTTTGCCAAACCAGTAACGGGGCACGTCTACGTTATAATCATTTGTTCGTCAAGAGACTCGCAGCTCTGCTAATCAAACGGACGTCGAACGGCACGGGGAGATACCCGCGCCGAGCTCTCCCCGCTGGCGGCCTCTCGAAGGCATGACAAGCCGAACCGACGGCGAATTTACAAAACCGCTGAATTAATCAGCGTTAATGCACGCTGCGTACGCGCGTTATATTCGATCGAGGCCTGAAATTCAAGGGCTTCCCTCAAAATAGGATGGAAACAGAAACTGCGCGTACCCATTAATAATACGAATTATGAAATCTGCACTATAACTAACAATAAATACGAAATTTATGTCACAATTTAATTTCATTATGCTACGCATATTTCTTGGTTATTTTGTCCAATATATTTACTTCGGGCAAACGCGCGGCAAAAGACGTTCGGATTCACGAGAGCTGTTTAAAAGAATCATATGAAGGTGCTTGTATCCCATAGCTCGTGCTTCCTCACAACGGGGGCAGGTAGATTGTACGTAGAGGATTGAATTAGGATTTGGAAGAAAGGCTGAAGGGACGGGCTGACCCAATTTGCATGGCATAAACCACGTCGGTCCTCGAGATTCAATTTAGTGGGAGGAGCACGTTATGCGTATAGAGGTTTCCTACATGTAAGTAATATAAATCGCTTTTTGGTGTTTCCTCTATGTAGATATTTTCATTATAACTTTAAGCAAACTGCGACCTCGCAATCTATTGCTTTTATAAAAACTTGAAAGTTCTTATCGTGCAATTTTATAGAAACGATTAGTGTGAAAACTCCGTCGGGTATATTTTATATAAAATTAATAAGATATTTAGTTCAACGTAATTAAGATGATGTGACATGATTTACTCTTCCTTAAAAATAAAATCGGACTATAGAACACTGTAAAAAAAATTACATATAAAATTACAATTGTTATAGTGGGTAAAATTGGAACCACATATTAAAGGTGTGTATTTATGTACGTCAGTAAATTTACACCTCGTAGGTAAAATTATTACCTTATATAATAAGTAAACTTGATTTTAATTGTGCTAATTTTACAATTTTTCGTAATTTTTCATCATGTATAAACAAGTATTTACACAACAAAGATAAAAAAAGTTTTTTGTAAAATTACATAAATTGATATATTTCCGTTATTAATAGGGTAATCGCTACGCTTATTATTATGAATGTAATTTTACATACTTTTTTTATAGTGAATACCGGCCATAGTTCACTCAAATTTGTTTTAAGATCAGAAGCTGCTTTTAAAGTAAACGTTTTACATGTTTCATTTCTCTACGCCTTTTAAAACATATCTTTGACAAGGAAACACAGCATATACGCGATTTACTAAATACAGGCTCGTGCCCGAAGACAGATGTACGAACATGTGTCTCGCAGAGAGGCGCTAAATGCGCGGCGGATTTATTCAGTTTGTCATCGGATCCACCGCGCCATGAAGCTGCACGCTTATTTCTCGTATTACACCCACATACTGTTGGGTAATCATCGTGTAATAGCCGAATAATAATTTTGCCAGCGGAAAGAGAGAGAGGGAGGGGAAGGAATCGAGAAGTAGCCCCGCAAGGACGAGGCAGACTAGCCCGCGGGCTAGGGGACCAATATGGGCGCCTTAAACGTGCGCTCGCGTTCAGAGGGAGGGAGAGAAAGAGAGGGAGAGATCCGTCCGTACGAAACCCCATGTATCTAACCCCACTTCGATGTTTATTATTCACTTAGAATGCTCACGTTCTACTTGTTCCCCGCAGAGCTCGATCCGAGATCGGCTTACCCCTTGAGCGCGCAACGCGGATAAATGGTGGATGAAAGTGTCAGATAAACCCCACCGTAACCGCTGATTGTAACCAGAATGCTGCAGCGCGTGTTAACGCAGTTGCATAACGGCGAGAAAATTCGAAATGATTCTTTCGAATTTAAAATGGAAAAACGAATTTACTTATTTTATTACGTGAATGGAGAAACGCGGTGGTCCCAACACGGTGAGTCCGCATTTTACACGAAATCTTCGGTAACTACCTTTTTTTTTTCATTAGCGTAAAATACCGGCCTCTCGGGATTCCGTCGATATGAATAATTCCCCAAGATGTCGGTCGATCATCTCGATCGCCATATATATTACAATATTAATACGCAATATTCCATCCATTTTAATTCCCTCTGCCTAGATAAGTAACGAGTGCTAAGTGTAATGGCGAGATTCGCGTTGGGATTTGAGATTAATTGTATTTATTAATTGCTGCTTAATCCATACGTACGTGTGCATGTGTGTGTGTGTGTGTGTGTGTGTTACCTCTTTTTATTTACATTTTCTATTGCTTCCATTCCACAGAAGAATAAGAGATTTATCTCAATCGTCTACAGTATAATAGAGCCGAACAGAGGGGTCGAAAGGTCCGGTCAAGCGAGTGTTGGAAGAAAGATTAATTCCTTGAGGTGAAGTGGAAACATCTGGACTTTCGATTTGTATCTTGTAGGATTCTGCGAGTCGACCTTTCCCCGGGAACGTTTGCGAAACACACGCATGTGTAGCGGCACGTAGCGTGTCACGCTAAAAGGGTGCGTGACGTAGATAATTTACACCGAGACTATTGTTGCCGAGCTCATCGTTGATCCTAGATTTTTCGATATGGAGACAGAGAAGTGGTGATGCGCGTCGACAGAATTGTGGTTGGTACATTATTGTGGGTAAATGACTGTTTTGACAACGACAAACCCTCATTGGATAAACCTCGTCAACGCGCTAAACAATATTTACATTCAGACCCTAGGATAAACTGTAAGGATTAACATTTCCCAGGGTTGCTTTTATTCAAATCTTTCTGACTCAATTCAATGTGTATATAGTTATATGTGTGTTCGTCTCGAGAAATAACGGTGTATTTTGAGAAGTAACGGTGTACCCTTTTTTGAAAAAGCTTCTCAAAAGCGGATTATCCTCAATTTTGAAAGGAATTCCTCCCTTATTGATTTACATAACACGTAATCCACGTTTGCTTCTGCCTATTTATTTTACATTAGCTGCCCAAGTTATTTACTTTTATATTTGTTTTAGTATTTTGCTATTGCTTTGTTATAACCTAAGTCCTGCATTCTGGAAGAAAGAAGGTTTTCACTCTGCAGCTCTATAACTCTTTTCTTCTTTTCGTGCCTCGCCTTTTCTCCCTTGCTCCACAGTGCTACATGGCTATTAGAAATTACAAAGCTTATAGAGATACAGCGTTAGAAAGCATACAAAACTACTCTTTTTCTCATCGTGTTAATATAATTGTTACATTATTTTTTTTAAATAATTTTATCTCCCGTACATTTTTCTCTTTCCTACTTTTGAAAGAAAACTTGTGTTTTTCCCCGAGTCCATTTAATCGACGAGACTTCTAGTTTGATCCTAGGCCAGGTTCTTCCACTTCACAGATTCGCACATTCTGTTCTCGTGTCCTCGCGATTTCACGGTCCTTTCGACAATTTCACGGGTACAGCGGGGAACGCAGAGGGGTGCCTTCGGAGGCGTGACTGCTCGATAGGTATTTAGTTAGGGGTGCCTATTGAGTATCGACAATACACGCTGGCGGCCGTCATTGTACGACCGTCTCGACACGATGAATATGATGAGAGCGAAGAGTGCTGCACGAGCCACGAGCACGGCGGCGTGGTGAATTCGCAATTGGATTATCCTAAGCTATATCTGGGAATCTACGGGACCGGATGGCTCTCCTCTCAAAACGGCATGCTTGGGCGATCCGGCGTGAATTTCGCGCGATTACGTAAACGAGCGTAAATAAAATTTGTCGCGAGACTGATAAGTGCGAGTAACTTTATGGGGAGGACGGAGCAGTGTTGCGAGGAAAATTTGATCTATTCCTTTGGAAATCACATTAGTTGCCGGATATAAAATCGTTTGATCCTGTCGTGATGATAGAAAAGTGTCGATTGTTGTCATCGTAGAAAATAATTGTGCGCTTAAAATCGACAAGAGTGATCCTGTGTCGTTAATATAACGACTGAGCGTATACGAAAATGGACACTTTATTATGCTGCCTTATAATTTATCACAATAATTATTTAAAATTTTAATTATTTAAGATATTTGAAGAATTAAGTATTTAATTTTTCAACTTACGGGTCAATTTTCTTTATTGAAATGATATTGAATTTCAAAGCATTTTAAATTCAACGTATAATTTCAAAGATTAACAGTTCACGAGTTACAAAATTTGGCTAAAATGCATTAACTTTTATGCATGCATCAACATTAAGTGTGTTTTAAAGTGTTTTCTACTAAGGGTACACATCCGAATGTAATACCGAGTTACGAAACACCAGCGGAGGATTTCTACCTTACCCTAAATGCTTCATCCTCTACACGCATCGATCTTTCTGCTGTAAAACGTCATCTACCAAGGTGTGTTATTACTACGAGGTAGTAGAGAAAAAAGCCTGAAGCAGAGAGAAACCTGCAAGCGGTCACGCCGGTATTTTTGTAAGTAAAAACTTAAATACCGTTTTCGCTCGGCCGATTCCAGCGCTTTACGCCAATTTTTATTTTTGGAACTATAATTTTTTTTTATTATTTCGCCACACTCGCATTTCTAAGCACTGCCGATAAAGTCTCCACTTGGTGCGTGTCCGTGCTACGCCCATTTTTCAAGCGGGTAATGCAGTGCCCAATTTTGGTTGTGTTCCATGCATGAAATGTGGCAACAGGAACAGGAACAGGGAATAGAATTTCTGACGCGTTGAATTGGTTGGAAGAAAATTTCCACCCACAGAAAAAATTTCCGGATCCAATGCTATTACACTTCAAT
This sequence comes from Vollenhovia emeryi, assembly GCF_000949405.1. Classification (NCBI taxonomy): domain Eukaryota; kingdom Metazoa; phylum Arthropoda; class Insecta; order Hymenoptera; family Formicidae; genus Vollenhovia; species Vollenhovia emeryi. The sequence continues at coordinate 554,799 of NW_011967137.1, forward strand.
GTATCATTAAAAAAATCGATATAGCACCAATCATATTTATTATAAAAAGAAAGGAATATTTTAATCCTAAATGCAAAATTCTCAAATCTAGAATAAAGTGATAGTATGTATCGTCTTTTGTCGAATATCGTGGTGCCAAGATGAAGGGAAAATTTATTCTAAACGCAAAAATATTGTATATGATAATTCTGTGAACGTTTGAGCGCTTCAAGTTTTTGTCTTTTAGCTTTCGTCCACCATACAGATATGTTATCAACTTCTGGCAATGTATAAAGAAAATGTATTTGAAATAATCGAGTGAATGAAGATATATACTTCTGGTGCCCTTTTCGATCATCAGTGGATAATAGCCTACCTCTCCGTGAGATTATTTACGTGTTTTTACTTTCCATCTACCAGTACAGTTACTCTGCCACCTTCGAGGAAATCTATAATTTCGTGCGAAGATATGTTCAAAGCTAACACCATCAACGTGTTAGTTCTATATATTCATTGCTAAAAAAATTGTAAAATTATGTCGCTAAAAATATTTTCTCGTGTTTTTTATTTTTAATTGAACTAAAACCCTGCAAGAATATGAGTACTTAATCCGTTGCTAAATCTGTTGTTAAACAAGAAGATAAATAACACATAAAATTATGGTCTTTTAAAATTACAAACTTTCTTGCAATAATTTACATATTTCAAGTACAACTTAACAATTAGACGATTAATTAAACATTAAGTAGTTAGTAATTGACATAAACTTGGGCGCAAAATATATGCATCCCAAGATAAGACCTCCAAAAGAAAGTTCCTAGAAAAGGAATCAGAAATGCACAATAAATTTTTTAATTTTTACATTTAATTTCTGTTTAATTAATTTTACCTTTAGTTGCAAAGTTATACGTTAAACACGTCATTAGTTACAATAAATGCAGATTACAGGACGACAATGATTTCTCGTATCTCCAAACAAAATTGCGTTTTTCACGTCTTCGCAATCTATGGCAAGGATACCGCAACCATTCCGCACCCCCGTGAACACGTCTCGCAGATGACCGCATAATAAAACCATTATTAAGATATTTAACATCCCATTGCGCGCGCCCACCAGCCACGTGAGTCGAGGTATCGTCGCAATCGCCGTGAACAAAAGCGCTGACCGATCTCTCTCTCTCTCTCTCTCTTTTTCTCTCTCTTTCTTTATAGTTATGCCGGGGCACGTGCCCGACATAATTCACCATTGATGGTTATATTCCATTGTGGGCCGAGCCCATTATGGCCTGTACGTGCGAGCCTCGAACAAAACGTCGAAATGGTAAATATAATACCTATCCCGGCGCGCGCTCGCCACTCTAACAACTATTTTCCCAAGATATTTCCGCGTTACTTTGTCGCCGCGTCCGCGAAACGATTTGTATCGCGTAATCCCTTAATCGATCTCGCGTCACGCCACGCGAATTAATCAACGGCGAGCGTAGCCGTCGCCGCGGGAACGGAAAGAAAAAGCTGCGGAGTCCCTCGCGAAATTGAAAACGAGAAGCGAAAGAGTTTACCAAATTTTTTTACGCGATGGACGATACTTGATTAAATGCAATTTAATCAATTAAGGTTAATTAAATTAAATTAAATTTATATCTCACGCGATTTGTTTGATGCGGCGCTTTAGTAAATTAAAATGAAAGAAACGAATGAAAAGAGAGTCCGTAGTTCATTTTTTTAATTTTTCAGAAAACAATTCTTCGCGCGAGCAGATATTGTAGTGTAACTTTTAATTTTTTAAGAATACACTGAGAAAAATTTCCATCGGATAAACCAATTAAATAGTGTTTCCGATGGTTAATTTTTCCGATTACTTTTTCCGATTAAATTATGGATACATCCGATGAAATAAATTACCGATGGAATTTTATTGAAAAACCGATTATATTTTTCATCGGATATACAATTTAATTGGATATATTTGTTTGCTATTATGTAATTGGATTATCCGATTATATTTAATCGGACATTTTTCTCAGTGTACATTTTTTATATACATTGCATACACGAATAATAATAAGGCAGCTGCTGGGGCGGCGTAAAAAGGACTTTGCGCAGGTAGCGTAGATATAGGCCCTTCTTCTACTTACCGATTCAATTCTCACAATACCGTCGTTAATTGCGACCGTGCGCGTACAGACAATCGAGCTTGCGCAGCACGTGTCAACGGGAAGCAAATCTTTAAAATACGATGCCCCCGCTTGTTTACGACCTTTGAAGCACTCGATGCTCTCGAGTCCGAGTACTGAGGGTGAAAAGGGTCAGCCGCGATACAAGGGGTTGGGGACGAAACGGGTTTTGTTGCTACAGTTAACACTTGTCAGGGGTTTTGGGACTCGATCTGTCCAACCCTCTACGTAATTTGCCAAGAATGGGACGCAGCGGTAAAATTGACGATAGAAATTCGAGATTGATTTAAACGATTGTCTTCGAAAATGGACCGGCGAATAACTGCAGATTGTAAATCGTATGCAAGAACAGTTAAAGCGCCATTTTTATAAGTAAATAGGGTAAATCTAAATTCCGTTATTCTATGACAATATGTCACACGAGTATTAGGATACGTCTGTTTGGTCAAATACTGACGGTAATCTGAAAACGAGGAAGCGTTCGACCACAAAAAGTTGCCAAATTGATGCGGACCGGTCGTTACCAAACGACGAAAATAATTTTAGCCACAAAAGGTTAATAAACTTTATTGACCGGATTTCGTTGAATGGCAGCTTGTTTTACAGATCGTCTCGTTGCGTTAAAATAATGTCGCGTAGCCTCAAAATGATCGATTTTTGCACGCATCGATATTTTTACTGTTGAAGAAGCGCGAGATTCAGAATCACATGTGTATGAAAATCGAAATTTAATTCTCATTCAATTTTGGTTCACGTAACATTTCTAAATTTCGTGCTAAATGTCCGGCGTATCATTATTTTCGGATGTATTTTCGCAGGATATTTCTCAATGTATAGAGGAAAGTCCCCTTATAAGACTTCTAATATGAGATATGAGTTTCTGTTAAATTAATAGGCATCAACCGTTGACTCCACCATAAATTTACTGCCCTTGGAGAGAAATCTGTTTAGTGGAAAATTCATTGTTAGATCGTGTAATCGTTGCGAAAGAAGAATTTGTGATTGAATTTTGACGTTGAGAAGCTGCTATCTCATATTAGAAATCTATCTCATAATGGAGGACTTTCCTCTAATAACGATTACAATTTTTTTCGTAGCGATAAGCAGGTTCCAAAAACGTTGAACCAAATGTTCGATCGGAGATCGAATGATGTCCCAGGTCATGTGTACTTGGCGTTATCGGTCTCCGTCGATTCTGCGCCAGGGGCCGCGGAAGCGGGATCCGCGTCTCGTTTTTCGGCGCGATTGCCAGAGGAAGAAAATAATCGGGAATCGATTTCCCGCGGAGAGCGCTGACCGCGCAAGAAACCCGTCGTCGATTGCTTTAGGGATTGTTTCAGATTGCTATTCGAGTGGCAAACACGTTCGGTACGGAATAACGGCAGTGGAACACGAATAGGGCGGATTCGTCGGCGGAGGATACAGCAGCGCAGGGAGGGGGATGCACGCGAGGGGGTTGTAATCTGTATTATCCCTCGACTATTAGTGTCGAGAGGATCGAGGGTGCACGGATTACAGTTATTACAACAGATACGAGGAATAACATTATGCATGACGCTTCCCGTGTGTACCTTCGACCGGCGGGCCCGGCAATCTCCCCTTTAAACGAACTTTAACCGATCTAAGGTAGCGGAACTCTCTTGAAAAATTATGCCACTGCGCGAGGCTCGCGTTTCGATCGGGAGAAATGTTAGGAGAATATCGAGTCACAGGTATAATAAAAAGATTACGATTAATTAAACTGGAATAAATTCTTATATTTCGAGACTTCTTTGAAAGCGATATTTCCTGCATCAACAAACCTGCACTGAAAAAAATTTCTGGTTGAATATGGACGAATCAGATAATTCCTTTAGGATTTACCAGAATTCCTTTAGGATTTACCAGAATTTCTGTAGGATTACAGGAATTCTGGTAAATCCTAAAGGAATTCTGGTAAATCTTAAAGGAATTATCTGATTCGTCCATATTCAACCAGAAATTTTTTTCAGTGCGGGGAAGTAACTTTCTGATTGTAATCTAAACATTGTAATTTACATATGCAAAAAATTATATATTAATTAAAGATTGTAACGTACTTGTATTTACGTAATTAATGCACGACCGATAGGATCGATACCGCTTAAGTTAAATAGGCAAAAGTGTTTATCGATGGTTCCCTAAAAAGTGACCATCCCCGGCGGTAACGATACCTCGCAAGGGCGTGACATTCGATGCGCAGGGCCACCCTTCCTTTCGGCGGCAGGACAACACAACTGTCGGCCTATTAAACTAATTGACTGCACAATATGCCGACGGCCACAGCGTTACGTTCGGGAATCGCGTTGACTTACGGGCGTACAACGTTCTCTCCCTCTCCCACTCCCGTTACATGCGTGTTGCAAACGTAAACCTCGGCGCGTCGATTACGACCCTCGCGCGAAATTTCGCACGCATCGTCGCCCCCGAACGGGCCGATGTCGCGCCCCGAGACCAAAGCTCGTTATGCAAATAGCAAACATAGTCCCGCACGCACGCTGCCAAGTGTAGCATCGTCCCCGAGTCGCATCGGTAATGCTGGATAATGATTCGGTCCGGCGAAGTTCTTGCTTTCAAATCGAATCATAAGAAAATGCGGTAAGGCTAGGAGGAATTGAAATTACGCGCGCGCGCGTGCGTACAATATACATTTAATCGTGAATAATTTACTCTATATAAGCTGCACTTGGTATAGTATGAGAGAGTAGGAATTAAACATAAATGAATAAAGACTTCTTGTCGCCAGTAAATAATTAACCAATGTAGGAAATTAATAGTCGACACAACTGGCAAATTCTACTTAAAGAAATTTATTGCGAGAAATATTACCTCAGCCAGGGTTTAAACCTGGACCTCCTACACTCTAAACGGGCGTCTCACCATTTCGACCGTCAAGGCATGTGGTAATATTTGTCGCAATAAACAGTCTAATAAGGATATTTTCGCGTCTATTTTTCGACTTTAAACTGCGCGCCGATCCTGATTGTCGGCCTTTGATTTTCAAGTATCCCCATAAATGAATCAATCTTATAAGAATCAACTAACAAGAATATTCTTCATGTCGCCAGCAGTAATTAACAACTTCAGTGTTTTTATTGACCATATCTGGCATTTTTAATAATACCGAAAATTTTTGGCGAAAAATATTACCTCAGCCAGGGTTTGATTCTGGACTTCCCTGCTCTCCATGTGGGCGACTCACCAATTCGACCACGTGTCTCAGTGGTATTATTAAAAATGCCCGGTATGGTCAATAAAGACGCCGAAGTTCTTATAAGAATCGTTTTATTCTCAAATAATATGCAAACGTTAGTACCCTATTGAAACAGTTCTTTTTTACATATTTCTTCAAATGCAGTAATTATCTATTGCGAACGAATGCATCCTATGTATATTAATATAAATGATTTGTCGAATGAACATGTTTTTTAATTATATAAAATCCGTAGAGAGATCGAAGATGAATGAGCGGAATGTAAAAGGTATTAAAAGCAGCAAAGTTTCAGATTAATAAAAAGATACGTTAAAAAGAAGTTCACTTCGCATTTTTCAAGAAACCCTCTCACTCAGCACAAATTAAAAACGACTTGGGGATGTTTTTAGAATATCTTCAGGGCATCCTAAATACGTTCCTTGGAAGCTTATTGCTGTATGGGATGTCCCTATATAGACATACAGTAACCACAAGGTACCGCACCCTGAAAGGCAACGGGACAGTGATATCGCTTTGGACACATGTCAATCACCGATCTTGCAAATGTTGCGATTGTCGAAAGGAGCTTTGGTGGTACCTAGTCCCGATTATTGCGGCCCACGTGGGAGCTGTTTCTCCCTTCGAATCTGATCGGTATCGAACCCATCGCAACCCCCGGTTGGCAAGAATGAGTGAGCGAGCGAGCGAGCGAGAGAGAGGGAGGGAGGGAGGGAGAGGAGAGATCAAGAGAGTCGATTCTCGTGCACACCGACCGCGTGCGGTCGGACTGGTCGGCGAAGGTTTTAATACCCGACACGCGCCCTCATCAAAGCGATCCCCGGCATTGGCAGTCCATTGAGATCCGCGCGCTTAACCACTTCATCTTCTTTCGGTCCTCGGCGCGATGATCGGAGCGGATCGGAGCTGCTGGAGCCCGTCACCGTGGTATCACGCAGCTCGTTACCTCGATCGTTCCCGGCGCGTCGTTATTCCGCGGCGGCCAGCCGCCGGTAATAAAGCCCGTTTAATTTTATCACTACGGAAATCGAACGTGCCCGCTACGAGTAATTGGCTGCTAACAAGGAAGCGTTCCGGTCCCCGTCCGATTTTCACGGGCATCGGATACGTCGCGTAGTAACTCGGGCGGATAACGCCGCGTGGTTTTCTTTGTCAGTGTCATTTAAACGAAAATTTAATAGCGTTGCGAACGTCTTATGGAGTCGCGCCGAAATATTTCCGCCGAGCCATTTTCCCCTCACATTTAAATAGCATTTGATTAACGCTAAATTTTGTGTCTAGTAACGCGACGTTATAGAGAACATTAAGCAGCAGTTTAATTATAGCATAATCTCCAAGTTTAATAAAGATTAAATCAAAATGTGTTATGCACACGCGTAGTATACATATGTAATCTTTTAATATCTTTTAAAAACTATAAAATATTAATTCCCGCGATTACTTGTTCACAGCTGCGACTTTTTGATTACCATCGTTGGAGGACACTCGGCCGCGTTTCAAGCGTCGCTTAATTTCGAATTACGCGAATTTAATCCGCTATCTATCAGCCGTCATCGGACGGTACGTTAACGGCGATGTCGACGATCACGGCGGGCATTAATAAAATAACGCAGTCACGGATTTCCGAGCACTCGACTGCGTAGAGGGTGCGAAAGGTAGGAGGAGACGACCGGGGGGTGACAATGAAACTCCGATCGGACCTTATGTTCGCGCATTGTGACTCTTCGTCGAGGCAGAGAGAGAGAGAAAGAGAGAGAGCACGCTGGTAGTCCGGCATAATTGGCAGGGGTCCCCGACGTAATATTTATTACGAATCCAAGGGGGCGGCAAAAAGAAAGATCGTAATGGCCAACTGGGGTATAAACTGCACCGGCCTCTTTGCGGTTCGTTAAACGAAACCTTCGCCGAAGGGCGCCGAAAAATAACACGCGCGAATCTATCCTGATCTCCCTGCGAGAAAATCTGGAAAAGATTAATCATCCAAATTATAATTTCGATTAAAAAATATATAGATGTTATATACGTGTGCGTGCATTATTAGAGAGAGAGAGAGAGGGCCTAGAAGGAGATGGTATCTATCTCTCTCTCTCTCAAGGAATAATTAGTAATAAGTTTAGGTTTAAGTTTAGTTTAAATATAAGTTTAAGTTTAGATTAAGAGGAGTATCTAGATTAAGTAGTGTGGAGAGAAATATAAGATTGTAACCCTAAGGGGAGTAATATAGATTATTATTATTATATATAGATGTTACTCTTAGTCGAAGAGAACTTGCAAGTTTATATTACTGAGAACCTACATTGTTTAATGCGAGACGAGCTACGTTCGATTACGAGCGCATCCCCTTCCAGGACGTAATGCTGTTTGTTTGTCACTGTTGCTAGGACGATTATTCTTGGCTCGGTCAAAAGCATCTCGGCAGATCGCTCCTATCCCCCTCGCAGATCCGTGTTAAGCGGATTTAATTTGCGTCACGAGCCGAACAGAGACGCTCGCGCGCGCGCGCGTCCTTTAATCGTCTTGAATATCGCCGTTGACGTAGACAAACTCCTTGGCGACGTTGGAGAAGGCCCTACCACTTCCGTAAATAAAAGACGTCTCGAAAGTTATTTTCCGCGAAAACTGTCCCTTCGAACCCCTACAGGGGCTAGCCTGGATGTGCAGCGCGGTCCATGAGCGATTAAAAAATTAATAGTTCTAATGTTTAACGTGTTTTAGCAATTAGACAGTGTATATAAACGGTCAAAACTTTTCCAGCGAGGCATTGCGTTTTTAGCTTTTGGAATCTGATTTAGTTAAATTTTGTAATTTCTTGTTGTTCAACTGGGAACATATTAACGCGGCGAATTCTTCGCGGAGGTTAAAGTTACTATTTCCTTAAGGCACCTTTCGCAATAGCCTAAGATTTACAATTTTCTACTATACATAATAACATAAATACGTACGTAAATAATATGAAAAATATATTTATTAATGCTATGACTTTGAAACAACACGGTAAAAGCTTCTCGATTTGGAGACCTTGCTAGACCTAGAATGCCCTGCAAAAGTCCATGTAAATGCAAGTGCGCTCGCACGCATATACCGTCACCCTCTCCCCTCCCCTCTCCTTCCATTCCCCTCCCTCTCTCTCTCTCTCTCTCTCTCTCTCGCTCCCTCGCTCATCCCCGTTTGTATGCGTTCGCGCGCACGCGAGTCGGATGCGGGTATAATAATAACGGTAAGTACGTGTAAGTACGTGTTTGTAGTTACCCCTGAGGTGAGCCACCCCCGGAGAGGCAAGAGAGCCAGGAGGCCCCGCCTTCGTCGGCATGGGGTTGGTTGTCACGGGGGTGGGACACTCGGGGGCGGTTCTTTGCTACCCGAGTCCCGATTTAGCGCTCTCGCTCACCGCGGGGTGCTGGCCGGAGAGAAAGAGGGTGACGCGAAAGAGGCGCGCGAAGTACAGCCCGATACGCACCCCGTGCGCGGAGGACAATCGAGCTCGCGAGCGAGTAAACCACCCTCGGACCACGTTCCGCAGTCCTCGGCCGCGACGAGACAAGTATCGCCCTGTCAGGGCGCGGAGGTTTAATCGTCGTAATTAACGTAGTCGAAACGTCATAGCTGGAGGAGTATTCGTCATTGGTGCTGAGGAAACGAGTCCTCATCGTGATCGAAGAGACAGACGAGTGGAAGAGCGTCGTCGTTAACGAAGGATCCGATTAAAAGAACTTTGGTTGAGGAAATTGGTCCTCGATGTAGCTAAACAAACGAATTTTCACTGTAGAAACGAGTGCCATTCGAGATTCGCATTTCAAGAGAAAACTCTTCGTTGCAATTGACTCTATAAAAGAATATTGGCTGCTTGGATCAAACAGCCGGTGATCGTGCCTCAAATTGTGAAATAAACGTCACTTCCCACCAACAGTTGGCACTGTTTGGCGACTGAGCTGCACCTTCAGGTACGAATCGATTTGCGTTCCATCGAACTTTTCAGTATCGAAGATTTCTTCTCAAAGTCTTTTTAAACACATTTTCTGTATATCCTCTTGCAACAAACCTCCTTTCCTTCTTCAGTCTTAGATATCTCACTAAATACAGAAAAAAACGTAGAGCGAACAGGTTTGTCTACATCGTTTACATATTCGCTCATCCGAGAGTTTAATCGCTACCGTCAAAACTGCGCGCTATATTGAGACGCGAAAATAATTCTAATGACTCTCGCCGAACTCGGGACGGAATCAGTGTCGTAAAGAGATCTCTCCCTCGGACGCTGCTAAATAAATTGATAGTCAATTCGCGCGGGTCCTAAGCAAACTGGTCCCGCGGGGATACGCGGGGTCGTTGCGCGCCGTAGGGGTGCCAGGCGAACAAACACCGTAAACTGTTTGTGCTTGGGATTAGCCGTTGCTGGTTTGCCTCCTACGAGAAATGTCCGAGGTGACAACCTGTGCGCAGATAGACACTTTGAATGGAAAGCTGGGGGTATAAAGCGGTCGGATTAAACGAACGTATTATCATCGTGTCAAACCGTTCGATTATGCGTCCGAGTTTAATTTTCCCGTTCAAGTACCTCATGAAGCTATTCAGAACCTAAAAGTAGATAGGAATAAGAATAGCTTAAGGTAACTAATGGGACACAACAAAAGCAGAGAAATCTCTCTCTTCCGTAAGCTGAAAGAATTGCGCGGTCCCAGGTGCGTTAGTCCAAGTTCCGAAAACTTTCTGGACGTGTTCGGCAAGAGTCTCGCCTAATTTTTCGGTTGGCCACGCGCGCGCGATTTATAGTGCCGCTGGACACGCTTAAGGTCTCTAAAAAGCCTCTTTTAAGCGAAATGTTAGGAAAGTTGGAGGATGAACGTTTTTAGGGTTTGAATGACTCGATTACTAACGTAAGTATATTGTTTAAAAAATTGACTTTTGTTTACCGTCTCCTTTTTACATCGCGACTTTTTGCTTCTCCGAAGAGAACAGAGACATTAAACGAAAACTTATTTGGTAACGCGTGTCGTTATAATTGTGCGTATAAATAGCAAAGAGATTATTCCATTATTATTAATTTATTTTTATTCTACTTTTATTCACATGCCTCAGTGGTCGAATCGGTGAGACGCCCGCCTAGAGAGTAGGAAAGTCCAGGTTCAAACCCTGGCTGAGGTAATATTTTTCGCAATAAATTTTCTTTATAAAAACACTGGCCGATTAATGTCAACTGACAAGCTTGATTATTGTTATTTTTATTCATTGAACATTTCATTCTTTTTACTTATTTGATATTGTTAAAATTTATTGCCCCAGATTACGAAATGTTTAACAAAGTGTATCTTTCATTCGCGCAGAATTGATTAACGTCCCTAATATCCCCGTTATTCCGATAATTTTACTCATTCATACTTTCTCGTTTCTTTCGCTCGCTCGTTCAAACGGCAGACTCGCAAAGTTACATATAACGCACGATGAATCATATCGGCTTAGCATTTGTGTAATTTTTGAGTCGTGAAATATTAATGCGGCCCCCGGGAATAACTGAGCGCGACTCGGTATTGTAAAAACACGCCGGGTTCGGAAGGTAAAAAATCCGTTCTCCCCGGATGGAGCTAAGTACTTATGACGATCAGAGAGAGAGTGCATTCCGGTTATTAAAATTATTATCCGAGTGGCACTTAATCTCCTGATCCTCTTGACGGACTCCGATAGCAGCCCGCGGCATTGTGTTTGCCTCTGATGCCACTCTAGATGATAACATTTTAACGCGTATACAGATACAAAGGCCGAAGGATTAGCGTGCTATTGACAAGGCCGAAACACTTGGCCGCGAAAAGCATTAAGAATTAACGAATGATACATATAAATTAATATATGAAAGTGAAGCATAGGCGCAAATAGAGCCCCAACTACTGGCGTTGCCGTTTAAAATTATCTCCTGCGATATGATGTATTGTAAATATTAGAGGGCTTATTGGTAAACTAATTGCAGCGTAATAATGGCGCGATGTAATGGTAATTATGATCCATTTTGGTAATGGACAAAGATACCTGCTGCAAGTTCGTCGAATTACCGGGGGATCCGAGGGGGCGAGTGGGGGGGGGAGCAGGAGAGCTCGGCGAGATTTTCGTGTGATCTAATCGAGAGCCAGAATTAAACCCGGCAGCCAGATCGACGGATTAATTGCGGGTGTCAAGCGCAATCACTGGCGACCGGGCGACGTGATGACGTCGATGTATTAATAGCGATTTACACCGCGCGTTTGCGCTTCGTTATCCCGGCAAAATTACGCGCCCGCTGCCCCGATTTACATCTCCGACGTGCTTGGACAGAAGCGTAGGGAGGGGGAGGGGGAGGAAGCCGCGCATAAATTACGCGAAGAATCCGAAAGACGCGTACAATTACCGCGAGAGGGAGAGAGAAAGCTGGCGTCGCGTTCTCCAACGGAAGCTGGAGAAGTCGAGTCGAAAGAAGAATGCTCGATGGAGGATTCCGAAGGCCGAGGGAGAGAGGTGGCGTCCGGGGAGGAGGACGGAAGGTAGTCATGATGGAAGGACGGAGATTTAACAATGTTACAATGAACGAACGACCGAGCGAGCGAGCGAGCGCTCGCTCCCGTCGCCTCCCCGGCCGCGCCGCGTCGGCGGAGCCCCGGGATCGCAGATTGAATTGTAAAATAACCGAGAGGGGAACAATGCGCCCCGGTACAACATTGTGTTTGCATTTAAATAATCCGCGAGCCCGCGGGTACGTAATCCGGAGAGCGCCGTCGCGACTTCTCATCCACGTCTGTCTGTCTATCGCGCGCGTGCAATCTCCGGCGTCTCTCCAAGTCGTCGCAGTGACATTTCAGAACGATCGCGTCACAACAATTACGACATCGAGATTGCGCGATGGTGTGCCGTGTCAATTAATTTAATTATTAAATTTAATTGAGTTAAGTCCTCCCGTTGAGTTACAGCTGAGACTCATCGAGAAACAATTACAGCGAAACTTCCGAGTGTCCGGATAACGGTATCGGGACTGCGATATTTTGACAACTGAATGCAAGCTCAATTGTTAAATTTTACTTAAATTACATTTGTGTGGAGCTAAATATTTAATTGTCACCGAGACTCGAAAAAATTCATTAGTTTCTTTTTCCATACTTCGCTTATGACGTTAAAAGGACTAATTACCCTTTATTGGAATAGTAGAACATGTTTTATTAACGTGAACTGAAGAAGTTATTGAAAGCAAAGCTACATAATATGCCACCATAAATTAGATAACGGCTCTCGAAACGTCCCTTCTAATGTGAATGATGTTTAGCCTTCGCTAATAAGTCGACGGGCGGGTATCTCGCGATCGTCGCGACGATCGACTGACCGACCGTTCAGCCTGCACTATAATTGTAAGTAGCGAGTAATTAATGCGGTCGATTCGAGTCCGATCCATCCGACCACTAACCAACGGAATCCGCGAGGCTCGCCGAAGCGCGGGCGGCAAAGGGAACGAGGGATGGAAACGGGAAACTCGCGACGGTCGGTGGGTTGTTCCGGGTCGGGTACCGACATTGTTTCACGGTGGATGAGAATTTAATTTGCACGGTACGAAGAGAGGAGACGAGGTGGAGGAGGACGCGGAGAAGGAGGAGAAGGAGAACGAGGAGAACGAGAGGGTTGAGAGAGAGAGAGAAAGAGAGAACGAGAGAGGTAGAGACGGGGCAAAGGAGGAGAGGCACAGGGAGAAAGAGTGAGAGAGGGAGGGCGAGGGAGGACGCTCGGATGGGTGCTGCCTTGTTTAAGCGTGGGTGGGGGTGTCAAATTGAATTACCCCCTCGTACCACGGCTCCCGGGGGACGTTTGCCGGGGCGCTGGCGCTCTCGCGCTGCCTCCGGTTGTCGGGGGGTTGCATCGGTATTTGTGCTCGTACACGCCGTGTGCACGTGCACACCGGCACGCGCGCGTACGTATACGTGTACGTGCGCGCGCGATGCCTCCTCCGCGGAGGCGTTTTCAATTAAAATCAACACCGGGGGTTGGCCCCGACCCCGTGCCCCGCACGCTCCTCTCCTCGTCGACACGGACCGTTTTGATCTCTCCTCCTAATCGGCGTACCTGTTCCGCGACATGCGTTCCCCCTCGAACCCCCGAGCCGCCTTCCCGACTCTTTCGACCACCTCTTTCTCCGCGACGCCGCTCTGTTGTCTTATGTGCATTGCGTTATTAACTCCAGTCATGTATAACTGCATTACGTATTATACCGTGTACACCCGCATTCGGGTAACCGCCCGAATTTCGTATTACGTTATTTGATGGAGGTATATCAGGACCGTTGCAATGATTCATTTATCATGCGTCCGCGTTCGCGTCTATCGCGTTGATTTTTTTTTTCCCATGAAAAACCCTCTCGCGCCGGAAATTATTTTTTTAGTAAGTCAGCATACGCCATTCAACATGCACGCGCTATCCGCAAATTTTTACATCACGAATTGTTTTCGAAGAGTTTACTCGAAAGCGCTTGATTAATAATGTATGAAATAAGCGATTTTTATACATCGCTCGCGTATTTATCTGTGATTATATCCGTTGTTTATATAATGCAATATTACTTTTCTATTTATTTGAGGATAAGTTTATCGTAAAGTTGTCACTGTCAAAGGGATGAGATTTTCTCCTCCTCGTCGTCTCTCTTTCTCTCTTAGAAATTTATTTTTCCAAAACTACTCTCGAAAGTCTCTGTCGCACGTTAAACTAACGCCGGGGAAATCTCCAGTCACTTATTACAGGCACTTGAAATTTTTCGGCCTCTTCCTCGCCGTCTCCCGTTAAGAGGATAAAGAACTCGATTCGCGGAGCCGACTCTCATTTTCGCCTTCAGCGTCCGTTCTTTTTTTTTCTTTTCTCCTTATCCGACGGTCCTCGCAAAGGAAGTCTCCTTGGTGAAACCCGGCGAATCGTTCTCTTTGAGAAAGACTTCTCGCTTGTATTCCTCTCTTTGCGAATTCTCTGCGATACTTTGTTGCTTTGATTTGTAGAAAAATTACAAGGGCATGTCGATCGACAGTTCGCCACTCCGAAAGTATTTCCTCGCGGAGATCCCCGTCGTGAATGTCGTGTTCACCTGTCATGAGCATGGTATTCATCGTTGATTAAAAAGATTAGGCGCACTTTTGAATTACAAAATATGAAAACACGACGAGAACACGAATTCTCCGATGCTACAGATTTTTTTAACGATACGTAAAAAGTATAGAGTTCCACTCTGACATTAAAGATAATCACTGAATTGCATTACGTTTTAAATACACGCTGCACCTCCGATGCGATTCCAGTTAAATGTACATTCGACTAGAAGCTTAACGCTTTTGTCCTTAAAATTAAATCTTTGTAATCGAAAAGAGAAGTTGTCTCGACACTTTGATGTATTTTTTTCAAAAGATTAAATCGAGAGATCAACGGGGACACCATTGTCGTCGGCGCAATTAACGAATCAACCAATTACCGATTACGGAAAGAAGCCAGAAAGAAGGTTAAACGAGAGAAACTGGATTTAATCGTCCTTAATTCTGTTCCGTAAATTTTCGAGAAACGGAAAGAGAAAAAGAGAGGGAGGCGGGAGGAGAGAACACGACGACCGGCGCTTTGAACGCGCGAGTTTAATTTCAGCGGATCTTTGGATTCGCTTAATCACCGCCCGATAATTAAGGAGGGCCCTTCGAGCGACAACGACGACGACAACGATGACGAGAACAACTTAATCACACCTTTTAATCGGCACACATGTTTTCCGAATCTCGGATAAACGCGATCGCGCTTTCGCCGCCGATTAACCCACCTTCAATGTGAGCTCCGTACAATGAACCGAAGGACAAAGATGAGAAAGATGGCGACGTCTGAGAAGATAAAATTACGTAATTGACAACGCCAGTGTTTTCTCGGCCATACCTGGCATTTTTAATAATACAGAAAATTTATTGCGAAAAATATTACCTCAGCCAGGGTTTGAACCTGGGCCGGTCTCGGTGGTCGAATTGATGAGACGCCCTAAAGTGTAGGAAGGTCCAGGTTCAAACCCTGGCTGAGGTAATATTTTTCACAATAAATTTTCTGTATTACTAAAAATGCCAGGTATGGTCAAGAAGACACTGACGTTGTTAATTATCGCTGGCGACATTGAAGAGTTCTTATTAGTTGATTACGTAATTGAGGCACTTAATCAACTGTTAGATCTGTTACCCCTCAGTTTCCAATTGACGAAATTGTTGAATGGCTCGTTTTCGAAATCAGAATTGATATAAAGGCTGGAGCATATCCTAATATAAAATGAGCAAAGCGGTGGTTTTGCGAGGCTAGTTCTAGTCTGAAAGTGTCGTTTATAATCCGATCTTCAGTTTTCATATCCGCTTTTATGAAATTATTATCGGAAAGCTTCAACCTCCACCCTTTTGTAAAAAAAAAAAGGGGGATCGAATATAAATGGTGGTCTGAGAGCAGGGCGCGTTGCCGCTTACGTTATGAAAAGTCGCGTTACTGTTCGCGATTTAATTGGCCGGCGATCGCGTGGCAGTCGATCGGGACAGAGGAAAAACGAGGAGGGCCCGATTTAATTGAGCTGAATGCACCACCGGACGCGACGGCATGGCACATCGAGAGGGAGAAAGAGCGCTGATCGATAAAGTGTAATAAATATAATTACAACGAGGGCAGAGGAGATGGAAGAGCGGAGGAGGATGTTTTTTATTCCCCCTGCGCGAGTGGAAAACGTGGAATTTATTATCGGGCGCGCGAGCGCGACCGTAAAACATCAGAGATTATAATCAATCTCGCCGATGATGATAAAAACCGCGCTGAGAGACAAATTATTGTCGCGTCGCATCGGCGATGCATTTTCCATTAGGTCGAATAGGCCCGGGCGTCGGATAACGCAATATAGCCGGGCGCAAAATCACAAGCAATTGTCAAAACGTTGTTAAAACAATCACAATTTTTCGAGCGATTGTAGGAAAAGTCGACGGAAGCTATAGTTTTAAACGAGGCAGAAGAAATATAAGAACCTGCGAAGACTTTAATTTAATTTAATTGTTATGTTTTCGCAAATGCACTATATGCACATTTTGATAATTAAAATACACGATTCTTAGACACACGCTTAGCGTAACACGTTAGTGTTTGCAGTTGGTCTATCAATATTCAAATTTCGTCTAATTTTCACCTCGATCTAATATGACCCAAGTATTATCACAAACGAGATTGCAATTTCTGCAGCATCTGACGCTCAGTCCGGTAATAATCTCTTTTCCAGGATGGATGGGCCAGCGGTGCTGTCGATGCCGCCGCTGACTTCTTCGCAGAAATCGGCGCAATCACCGCAACCACAATCGCATCCGAAGCAGAATCAGGTAAAGCGGAGACACGAGAACGTAAGTCTTAAAATTAAGTGAAATGGATTAAAATTCGAGAAACGGTATAAATCTGGGTCAGCATAAAATGATTGCTCGCGCGCGAGAGGAAAGGCCAATTTAAACGAAACTTTTATATAAAGTCTACAAATTCAGAACTCTTCTGTACTATACAACTGCGCCTTGGATTTCTTATCTTCGTATCCTCCTCGCGGCAGGGAGAGATCTAATATTATCGACTGCATCTACTAGAACGATGTTATAAATTGCGAGAGTTGTCCGCGGCGGTCACCGTAAACAGATAAAAGATCAAAGTGCGACTCTGAGGGCACCGTAGTACATCTAAACCGATTAGGAGTTGCAGGTGGGTACCGTGTCGCTTTACGGGATCCATATCGTGTCGCTGGTGATCGAGGGCCAGGAGCGACTGTGCCTGGCGCAGATCAGCAACACCCTGCTGAAGCAGTTCAGCTACAACGAGATCCACAATCGCCGGGTAGCGCTGGGCATCACCTGCGTGCAGTGTACGCCGGTGCAGCTGGAGATACTCCGCCGGGCCGGCGCGATGCCGGTGTCCTCGCGTAGATGCGGCATGATCACTCGCAGGGAGGCCGAACGCCTCTGCAAGTCCTTCCTCGGCGACAACGCACCGCCCAGGTCGGTACAAGGCAACCCGCGATACGTTGCAAGAGTCCCGCGAAAGACCGTGTTACGCCTGTCGGGCAAGAACTGCAGGGAAAAATAGTGCCGAGCAATTTTCGTGGTTTATAAAAATGCGTTTATCAAAATATGTGGTTTGACAACTGTATAAAAGGTCCGGTTGCACCAACGTAAGTTTTAATTTTAGCCTAATTCACCCTTCGTCTCTTTCTGTTTCCCTCAGAAAGAGACGAAGAGTGAATTGAGCTAAGCTTAAAGTTAAGCGACGGTGCAGCCAGGCCTAAGATACTGATATAAACTTGAATATTTAGGGGAATAAGAAGGAAATGATATTTCTTTTTGTACACGAGCTCAGGCGTCTATTGAGCATCAGAATTTGGAAGGTCATTGATTTTACTTAAAGTTCGAGGGTTCCACTTCGTTCTTTAATACGTAATTGTATAAATATATGCCTCGCAGATTGCCCGAAGATTTCGCGTTCTCCGTTCACCACGAATGCGCCTGGGGCTGCCGCGGCGCCTTCCTACCAGCCCGTTACAACAGTTCGCGCGCAAAGTGCATCAAGTGCGCGTACTGCGGCCTGTTCTTCTCGCCCAACAAGTTCATCTTCCATTCGCACCGTATCGGGCCGTCGGACAAGTACGTGCAGCCGGACGCGGCGAACTTCAATTCGTGGCGCCGGCACATGAAACTGTCCGGCAGCCCGCCGGACGAGGTGGTGCACGCCTGGGAGGACGTCAAGGCGATGTTCAACGGCGGCACCAGGAAGCGCTTGTTGGGCAACTCGAACAGCTCCCGGGAATCGCCGAGTCCGGCGAAGCAGCCCAGGTCGTCGCCGAACAGCGCCGCGCAGATACCCACCCTGGTGCCGACACCGGCGCATCCCCGTGTACCGCCGTTCCCCGAACTACCCCTGCCGCTGTCCCGCAGTCTCGTCATGGACTACGTGTGGCATCAGCATCAGCAAGCGGCGGCGGTCGCCGCGGCCAAGACACCCAGCCCATTCGCGTTTCCGTCCTACGCCCTGCCCTGGTTGGCCAAGCGGAGTCCCGTCCTGTTTCCCGGTAAGGCGAGATAAAAAAAACCGGACGATTTAGAAGAATAGCGTAGAGATCTAAATCTATTTCAAAGAATCTGCCCTCAGAAATAAGCGATCTCTGTCAGTGAAAAAGCTACATTTTCCTGGCTTATATTATTACTTGATAACGAATGAAGCGATCTTTGTCAATGAAGCTACATCTTCCTGACTATTATTGCTTGTTTGATTAGTTTAAATATTTATAATAATTATCATTTACAATATTAATCAAGTATTTATTCGTTAGGTAAGTCGGCATCGGCAAATGAATTATACAATATCGTTAACCGTACTTTCTACGCTTTATGTCCGAAATATAAAGCTATTAATGTAAAATCGAAGTCGTAAGAAATCCTGTATCTACGACACTATCTATTTCTGTGCAATCGATCTCTGGTCGTGATCGACTCGACTTGAATTAGGTAGCAATCGTACGCTGACGGTTTTCAGGACCGCTACCGCCGCCCATAAGCGGTTCCAGCCCCACGGAACCGCTGATTCCGGCTGTCAATCCACCTCTGCATCAGTCTGCGTTCCGTCCGGTGATTCGCGGGCCACCGATCGTCGAGCCGGCGGTCATCCCGGAGCGGCCGGCGGACGCGGACCAGAAAGAGGACAACTCCGACGACGAGGTCGACATCGAGACGACGGAGGACGATCCGGTGACGCCGCTCAACGCGAGCCTTCAGAATCTTCACTCGGCCTCGAATTCCGCGATGAGCAGCCACAGCGGACGAAGCACGTCGCCGCAGTGCTGGAGTCCTCCCCGAGAAACGGTGAGTCCTGAATAGCCTATCGGGAGGTTTATCGACTGCGATTTACGACTATCGATAGATTTGTAGAGGTACGAAGGCTTGTACTCGCTAGAGTAAGCGCCTGAGCAGAATAGCTGTCTTGCATTCTTAAGACGAAAGACAGTTATTGTACGTTACTTTAAAGCCTAGTCTACAACGCTCTTTGCGTTTAGAAATATTCTATTTTGTAGTCGATAAAGACGCTTAAAAAATTTGTGCAAGTTGATAAATTGTACATTACACATTGCACAATCGTACATTGCCGGCAATATACGATTGTGCAATCGCTTTAAGCGTTTAAACGTCTAAGGCCCGATTTCACCAAACGTCGTTTAACTTTAATCTTAGTCTAATTCATGTTTGTCACATTCTAAAGTAACAATGGGAAAGAGACAAAGAACGAATTAAACTAAGCTTAAAGTTAAGCGACGTTCGTGAAACCGGGCCTAAATCATTTTTATTTTAATAAAACACTGTCTCAGGAGACAGTCACTCTGCCCAGGCCCTAAAGCGAAAGCAATGGATCAGTCAAACGAGCTCGGTAAAGATCGGCGAGAGATTCTCGTGTTCTATCCGACGATTACAAAGAAGAGCGTGACGTACTTCTCGTCACGATTGCCTCTCGAGAAAGTCGCGTGCAGCGGGCGATCGCGTGCACGGCGTGGCACGCTAGCGTTATAGCGGCGTGATTGTGTTTGTCGGACGCGCACGATTATGTCCTCGTGCGACAACGGGGGAGGATTCGCCACGAGGCGACGGACATGTTTCCAGCGGCGGCGGCGGCGTCGCCGCTTATCGTCGAGTGTTCACGATCGGCAGGCCGATAACGCGCGTTTCGACCGGCCAGCACGTGGCAGCGCGACCGTAACGCGTCTCGTAAGAGGATCCTTAAGTCATCTGTTTTACCGGCACATTCGAATATAGTTTTTGCGCTGGTAAATCTTTTTATTAGCCTTTATGCACAAAGTAGTGCTACAAATATTTTTAAAAATTATGCCCATACTTTGGTTATGGTTTCCTTACTTCTTACTGCTTACTTCCAATGTAGACGGTCCGTTAGGGACTCCTGGAGCGCGAGAACTCTCGGGAAATCTCGGAACAGGAGTCTAATGTCCAGTTCTACTAACGTAGTTTAACTTTTTATCTCGGTTTACTTTACTCTCCATCTTTTTCCAACACTTCCCAGAGAACATGCATGTCTAAAAAACATCTTTAAGACGTCAATTATAAGTCTTTTTGACATAAGACGTCTAATAGACGTCTTAAAGATGTCTTTTTGACATGCATGTTCTCTGGGTTAGAACTAGAAAGAGGAAGTTAAACCGAGATTAAAGTTAATCCGCTAGAAATGAACATAAATTGATTAACTGGGGGAGGAACTGAATAAAGAAATTGATGAATTGATTTGTCTTGCATGTTCGAAAATCTCTAATGCGCACGGGGAGAATTTTCTCTTCGAATTTTGTCTTCCATATCGAGGGGGGATTCGCGCTTTCGTTCAGCAGTCCGCACAGCACAACCGATTCTTATCCCGAGAAGCAATTTATTACGTCGTGACTCTTACTCACTCGCCGGTAAGTGAGTAAAGGTACACGTCTGCGCGGTTTAATAACGGAGTATGTTTGCACTGTAAGGAAAGCAGCTCCGCGCCCCCGCGTGATGCGTGACTGTGCGACGGTCTCCCCTGTAAACGGCCAGCGAAATATTTTCCCGCAACACGACACCCAACGGCAAACAAACTGCCGCCGCAAAGTTAATCGAATTAACGTCGTATCCGACGCTCGCTCGTTTAATCGAGAATCCTCCCCTCGCGAGAAATCGCTCGCCGTGCACACGAAATGAAGTATTTAGGCCACAGCCGGTCAGGAATTGCGACTGGATTTCTCGCATTCTTTCGCTTCAGAGTTCTGAAGTCCAAATCTTCTTAGCTAAAATTTAAATGGCAAAACCGAGTTAAGCGACACTTATACGCTTCTCACTTGCGGAGATAACAAAGCGCGACGATGTAACAATTAATTAACCGAACTTTATTCTTTATCAACTTCACAAGATTACCTGACCATGTCTGGCAAATTTTTATGTTAAAACTCACAACGATCATGGCTTGTGGTCCCTTTCAAGTGATCTAACAAAGAAATTACAGGCAAATTTTAATTAAGGGTTGATACATAAATAAGTTACAAAAATTGAAGTCAGAAGTATAGAGATTGAGAAAGCAAAGTAAGATTAACGATAGTAATGTGGGAAAGATTTACAAAAGTGAGGGACGATTGTCGTCGTATATTACATAGGTAGATGTCATGAACCTGGTTGTGTCGAAGTCGTGATTCAACTCAGGTATTCATACGCATAACTTTATTGAAGGCTAACGCAAAGTGTCGTGTTGCACGCGGAAGGAACAAAGAGTGAGAGAGATATATTTAATATAAAGAGAGAGAGCAACTTACAATTGTGTCAGTAATTCCGTATGGTAAATCGAAAGAACAGGTCTTAATTTCACGAACGGCAGAACATGACCAAGTGTTTCTAAAGTCCCTTGGATGGGAAAGGCATTGATTTCTTCTTTATTATTAGTTACGGTAAGGGCGATAGGAGCCTTTGACGAATTTTTCCTTTTATCCGATATTCGAAGGTGTTTAAACCTAGGTGGAAAAGAACAAGAACACACCACTTGGTTTTGTATTCTTTATTCTTTATTCTCGCTCAAACTAAAGCGCACTTTAGGCACGTGAGATTTTATTAGCGCAAAACATATCAAGTGTTAAATGGTCGCGATAGAAACGCGGTATATTTTTATCGAGCTCTCTGCAAGGAAAAAAAAGTCGATGTCACGTTCACCGAGGAGCTTGATATCAAAGCGAAACTTTGCAGCACGGTATATTCGTACCGTAATATCTAACCGGCGTCGAATACCGTTCGATCTAAATAAGCCTTCGTGACGATTCGCTTCCTTAATCCGTCTTTGATATCGCGACGACCGGCGGCTTTACCGCGTTGGTGACGTCCTCCAAAAGCCGCGTGTATGTCGAGAGCGTACGTTTAATCGTGTCGCACGCCCGGCTGCGGAAGTGCCGCGTGTTCGCGGGCCGCACGAGCGGCCGGGCCGTTTCCGTTTGCACGCGGGGGTGTTTACCGACGCAATAATTATCGCGATTGATGATGACGAGGGGGTCACCCACCCGGCTGGCGGCGCACGAGCAGTCAGACCGCAGAGCAAATTCTAGGGACGGAGTCGAGTAGTATTACGTATCGCTGCTACGATGTAAATGTTCGGGGCGGGCACGTCGCTACAATAATTCTGCCAGGCACCCAATTGCCGCCACCGCCGCCGCCGCCGCCGCGCCGGCTCGTTACCGGCTAAATTGCCGCGGAATAATTAACCCGAGCACCGTCGAAAATTCCACCGGCGACCTCGATGTTAATTGCCGCGTCGCTGCTTTGCCCCGGCTATAAATATGCGCGTAATGATTATACGCGTGATATTATGTATCGAAAGGAAAATGGAAAATGTTGCGATAATTGGAAGTCACGAATTAATTCCTATCTAATGGAGACATTAATTTAGGCCAGTACGAAATTCCTCGACGTTATTTATTATTACTCGCTGTTGTTGGCCCCTCTTGCTCTCTCCGCGCTCGAGGCCGACGAGTACATGGAGAACTTATCTCAAGCTTCCTTTAGCCTATGATTTTATAAGTTATTCCCTTTGATTTTAAATTACCGCAACTTAGAAGAACTTACAAAGAAGATGCAAGCCTGAATGTTAAAGATACACGGAGAAGCTAGAAAATGTATCTTCCGGTTCGTTTTTCTTTCCAGGATGGGTCGTTTGTTCGTTTCGCGTACAGACCCCTCAATTAAAAGCCCCCTCGCACTCTTTGCTCGAAATCGCTAGAATTAAAGGGTTAATGCCGATCTACCCTCGAGCGGGAGAACCGATTAACGTATTTCCCATCCGTTTAAAAAATATATAACTAGCGAAGTGGCCCTAGTGTAGTTTATCGGCACTCGAAGACGTTAATCGGCCGCCGTGCATGCTCAAAAGAGAGACCGAGACGAGACCAGCAAAAGGGTCGTTCTCCCTTGAACGAGTGGTTGCTGGGAGGAACAGGGCAGAGCACGCGGCAAACAGAGAGAGAGAGAGAGAGAGAGAGAGAGAGAGAGAGAGAGAGAGAGAGAGAG
>NW_011967137.1:580487-592565 GCF_000949405.1 Vollenhovia emeryi
CTCTCTCTCTCTCTCTCTCTCTCTCTCTCTCTCTCTCTCTCTCTCTCTCTCTCTCTCTCTCTCTCTCTCTCTCTTTCTCTCTCTTCCTCTTCCCCTCTCTGTGTCACTCTCTCTTTCTCCCTCGCCATGGCTGAGAAGCGTGTACATACACGAGAGATATTTGTCACAAAAGTGCAAGCGACTCTCCCTCCCTCCCCCTCTCTCTCTCCTCTCTCTCTCTCTCTCTCTCTCTCTGTCTCTCTCTGTCACTCTCTGTATATCAGATAGGAAGTGGAAACCTAGTTACTGCGCCATGGGCCACGATGGAAGGATCCAGAGTACAGGAGTACAAGTGTATCGCGGTAACTGAGTAATCCCCGAACGTTATTTGCAGTTATTTCTCGCTTCGCTGGCTAGACTGAGAGAGAGAGAGAGAGAGAGGGGGGGGAGGGGAGAGAGAGAGAGAGAGACCGGGAGAACGATATTTTCATTTTCGCAACATCTGTGAATCTCTCGCCGGTACATGTGTGTGCGAGTTTCGCAAAGCTGTCCCTTCTTTCAGAACTGTAAACTCGGGTCTTGTTACCGAGACACAATGAGATATCCGAGCTATCGTTAATTACAAAAATACCGAGCTTCAAAGCTTCAATACTCGGGACCAGCTTTACACTCCGTCTCCGAATTTTCGCGTAACAATACGCACTTGTCGTATATTCTGCCAGAAACTCTAAATTGATGTCTTTGCAATGAGAGCTTTACGGAAAACTGTCAATCTTTCACGAGGATCTTTAACTTTAACAATTAAATTAAATCTCTGCGATAAGGTAAATCCAGTTAAATGCAGTACAATAGATATTGACCGTCACACACCGAACTTAGTTCTTATTAAATCAAGACTGGTTTGAAATTAATTGGAGGGTTATTACATGATTCTACAGCCGAATTCAAATGAAAGACTGCCCAGTTTTTATTTGACAGCCGCGTAATTATATTTACTTTTAAAGGGACCTTTTCTTAGTCAACAGTTACTGTCAGTCCCTTTGTACGTCCAGGCTCGTTACAGTGTACACTTCTCTCCGCTGCAATTTTAACCGGAGCCCCGCTTTGGAGGCAAGAGTAAATCGTCGCCGATCAATTAAGATGTTTTGCTCAATCGTGATTACTGAAAGTCCAAATCGCGCCGGTGAACTCCCTTCGGTCGACCTTCCCGTGGTTACGAAAGCAACGAAGACGGAACCTCGCGGAATCTCCTCCGCCATCCATTTAAATGCAATTAAGCAACGTCACGTAGGAGCGTAACGGGGGTCGGAAACGTTTAAATCAAACTACGGCTGGTTTAGTTAGTTTCGACCGCAACTTTTAATTGCGCCTCGACCGTCTGGAGGGCCATTAAATTCCGAAAGAGATACGTTACTTCTTTTCTCTTTCTTGGCGCGTGACAGTTTTTCCCCCATCGGATTCTTGCGCGCGGCTGTCTTTTTCGAAATAATTGCGAACGTAATAAAACATACCCTTATAAGCCGCTAAAATCTTTCTCGAAACGCTTACGTAAACGAAATCGCAAGCGAAATGTTTCAGTCGCGAATTAAATGAATTTCAAGAATTCGAAAGAATTTCTTTCACTTGTCAAATATTATGTGCGTCTCCTTTTACATGTGCATGTAATTTCGTTAATGTTATCTTTTAATTATTCATGTACCGAACCACACACGCCCTTTTCCCTTCAATGCATTAACATGTCAACTTTTAAAATTATCACATTCTCATCAGTAGTCGTATGTGTTACATTAAGAACTTTTATAACGGTGACCTAATTTATGTTGACGAGCAACTGACATTTAGGCTACTACGTTGTCTGCATTAATTAAGGAAGCCCAGCTGGCATTTTTAAGAGCCAGTGAGCAGAGCTAAAGTTACTCCCGGCTACATGGAAATGTCAAGTTCTGACCTTATATTCCCGGCCCTCTGGGACGCTCTGTGATTAAATCGACTGTCGTACACACATTACGACGTGTATCTACGTCTATCATCGAAACAACTTAACCTGATAACATTTCGTCCGGCGGAATTATTTCATCGCGCAGATATACCGTTGCTGATTCACCGAAGCGACCGTAGCGTTCCTAAGCGCTACGTCATCGACAAATTAACGGAATAGTAACGTAATTTGGGACTAATCAGTTTTACCTTAAATCATTAAGGCCTGGTTTTATCATTTTCTGGTTAATTATTAACCAGAAGTTAGTCGATTCTCTTCTGAGATAATAATATGAAAAAAAATATGGAGAGTCCACTAACCTCTGGTTAACAGTTAACCAGAAAATGAAAACCTGGACCTAAGGGCCAGTTTCACAAACGTCGGTTGACGATTAACCAGAATTCAGTTGACTCTCTATTTTTTTCTATCTTATTATTTAAGAAGAGACAGAGAATCCATTAATCTTCGGTTAGCAGTTGACCGATGCTTATACGCCTTATACGTTAAAATCGTCGCGCGACTCAAAGTCGAGCATCAAAATTGATCGACGTAGATGCTGCGACGTCGCCTCATTCTTCCCTTCGTTTAATTCAACCCCAGCTACCTCTTACTCAATTCTATTTGCACCCGGATGTCGTCCGCGCCGTGCCGCAGCGCGCCGCGCCGCCGGTGAGAAATACAGCATCACGGGCCGAAATGGAGGCTTCGCTCCATGGAAGTCGAGGGCGGCGACTGTTGATTTAATTATAATCATTAGTCCGCACCAGCTCCGCCCCGGGACCCTCAAATCCAATACAACTCCCGCCGTCTGCTATCATCCCCCGCATCGCCGGTCGCTCTTTCTCTCGCCTCTCTTCCGCCTGAATTTCCGTGCTGCTCTAACTTTCGAGATCAGCTTCGCTTGACTCGTGGATCGAGGTGACAAAGTGCATCCTTTAAAAAGTTTCGTGGTATACAAGTTTTCTTGCATAAAAATGTATAAAGGTAAAATATTATATTATACAGATCAAAGCTGAGGCTATAACGTAAGGTACAAGAACGTTTTAAAGGATTCTTCATTTTTCTAGAATTTCTGTTAAATGCCCGAGGCAGCAGGTTGAACTAAATTACATTCTGATTTTCTTTTTATTATTCATATTTACCAATTAATTTAACGCTGATAAATTTTTGCAGCTCTAAGACAATAACATGTTGCACGTCTAGGCATTTGACAAGTAATTCTATCGGGATAATTTCTGCCGATAGTAGATCGATATGAACGTTCTGCTTTTTGGCAGCACGAGAAAGCAGAAATCAATACGATGTAGCGAAACTCGCCAAATGGCCGAAAAAATAATTTCTATGGCGATTGTCGTGTGGAGATCAAAAGCGCCAAAGTTTTGATGCAACCCCTGCGGCCCCCTTCTCGCTGGATTGAAACTCGTTAGCGCCGTTACGGTGTTCACAGTATGGCCACCTGGATGGAGGAGCTTACGCGAAAATTGTTTTATACCCCGCACGTGAAATTGAGAAGCTGCAAATAATGTTTCGCCGCGGTGAACGCCAATATTTCTGTTCGGTATTTCGCGCAGTCCCGCCACGAATTTCTACATTAGAGTCCATTTCTTCCCCGGAGATTTTAAGAATAAGGCGTCTTCGCAAAAAAAATTTGCCATCCTTTCTCTTCGTGCTTAAATTGAAAGTGCACGTTTCTCTCATGCACCGTCTCAGTTATAATTGTCATAAAATACAAGATTTTCTGATTCTTACTGAAATCTTAATTCTTTTAATATCTCGCGCAATTTACTCCAATCCTTTGCAGAATAACATTTTTTTCAAAAAGTTGTTCTTGCCGACAATTCTTTAAGTGACTACACATTTATACCCTCGCAACTAGCAGAATTTTTACATTGGCACTGGTAGCTATTAATTTTGCATAAAAATTTAGATTATAAAAGAGAGGGATTGAGTTCAATTCAATATTGGATATACATTAAACATTTATCGTAGTGTCTGGAAATAAAATTATAAACATTTCAATAAAAGATTACAAGTAAAGCTTACAATCAGCCGTTCAATCGCGAATACAAACAAATGGATTAGGATGGGAGCTCGTAATCAGTCCGCCATGAAATCGCATCGATTTCGACAGCGTCGAACGGTACCGGGTGGCATCGGCATAAAAAAGGAAAAACCGCCGATAATACCCGGAGAATTGGAAGCGAGAGAGTAACTCTTGGGCCGCGCGCGCCATCGGACACGTAACGCTCTTCCGGGGCACAAATCCGGCATTATCGAGAGTATAATCAATTTCCCGACATAATACCGGGGCGGCCCGCAAGCTCGAGCGAGGCCGTCCGACCGGAAGCGATTTCTGCTAACGCGATTGCGTATTAACTCCGCGCATCACGTGTGTGCATCCCAATCCGTTCTACTTGACAATCGCAAACATTCGGCCACGCTGTTGCCCACTACCTCCCGAGATCACACTTACGCACTCTTCCACCTTCTCCCCGTGGTGTCCTACGCTCAAACTTGCTTTGCCAATTCAGAAACTCCGTAAGATCTCCCGTAAACTTCTGTTTTGCGGGTACTGTCGCGTTTGTCACACGACAAATTTTTTAAGCGCGTTGATTGGCTACAACTTTTCTATCCTGCAGCCAGTCAACACACTTGAAAATTCGCACAAGTGTAATATTGGCCTTACGCAACGTGTATTAAACCCTTAAGAGATGTCAGATCATCGGTGTTCAGGAAAGCAAACTATGGATTCTTATAATTCTCTCGTAGATTAGCGAACAGTTTGTCCATTTTGTCAATTTTATATAAATACTTCTTTGTCAACAAATTAATAAAGTTCATAAGGCTCTCACGCGATAAACAGAAATTCGAAAGAATAAGGACTGAAGAGCCGCGACAGGATGTTGAATGTCAAAATAATCTTCTTTATTATTTCAAGTTTCTTTAACCGTCATCTATTTAATGGCGCAATAACATCCATCCATTCCTCAAAAATGTATTACACTAAAGATTACAATCGGCCTTGCAAACGTTCTATCGACCCGCTCGGTGGTCACCAGCCGCGGGGATCCGCAGGACGGATGATATGAGATTCAGAATTCCCAATCCTGCAAAAAGGAAGACGACAGTTGTACCGAGCGGCGGGACACATACACCGCATTCAGTCGTCGGTCTCGATGCACGGGCCGGCTCGAAAGTTCCGCCGTTAACGTAAAAGCCATCCCGTGCGCCGGGGACACAGCGGCGAGCCCCGGGGGCGGGGTGGAGACGGGGAGAGAGGAGGGTGCCGTCCGCGCGTTGCACGCTACGATTGTTTCGCCGTAATCCTTTATTGGATCAACGGGGCTGGAAACAATCGAGCGCGCCATAACGCGAGGATGGGCAGACGGCCGTGTCGGCCGGGCGGGACGCGGACGGGGTTTTTCGGTCCGCCGGATGCGGCGCGGCGCGGCGGCCGCCACCGTCGCGTCGGTCCCCGCCGGGGGCGGCGGCGGCGGAGGACGCGCTAGATAAGCGGGGGTGGCGGACCCGATGATGGGGACGGAGCGCAGGATTTCTACCTACTTTGCCGGGTGAACGGAGTTACAAATGGGAGAACGCGGAACTCATCCGCAAGCGGGAAACCCTCCGGGTGCTCACCTCCCCCGCTTCCGTCTCCCTTTCCCCCGCGCGGCGCGTACACCATGTCTTCCGCTGTATCTCTTGCACTTTTCCTCCTTCTCGTTAGCCTGCTCGATCTCTCCCTTTCGCCCCCCCCCCCTCTTTCTCTCTCTCTCTCGCATTATCTTTTTTCATCCCCTTTTCTCTCGATGTCTTCGGAATATCTTCCTCCTTTTCTCTTCCGCATTATTTGTTTGTCTTTGTTTTCTTTAATATTTATATTATGGCCACACGTGGCTGCGATAATACGACACACGATTTTCTTAATTCTCGATTGTTATTTAATTTTATTGAATTAGCAGTTTCGAAATTTATATAAACTTTCGAGACAATCTTCCGCCTTCCAACGGGCGATAAATTTTGCTCTATTTTACTGGACCCTTACGACGTATCGCAAGGGCCTCGCAGGCGGTCGTCTGCCGTTGATTCAATGTTCCTGCTACACGTACACATACATCCGGGATATCTTCACGCTTCCACGTGAGCCACGATGGCATTCGTACACGTCATGTGCCAGCGATAATAACGAGGTGGATAACATAACGAGACTTACATGCCTCGAATTTACGCCGACTCCCTGCGATTTGCGGCAATCGTTTCGTCCTACTCTCTCTCTCTTTCTCTCTTCATAAATTCTTCACCAGCCTCTCCTTTATCTTCGATAATCCGTCTCCCGAAGGATACTCCTGGGAATACCACCGCGAATACACAGGAGCAGTTACACCTATTCCGCACGTTTCACGTCATTTTCACCGTGATATTTAAGCAGCCGCAGGTGTGAGAAACAAAATGTCACGTAAATAAAAAAGTTAAACTCGAAAGGGGCTCGAAAGCATTGTGAATGTTGAGATAAAAATCTTAAGGACATACTTTTCTTAATAACTTAACGGCACACGACACTATTTTTCCAACTGGATTGCTTACGAAAGCCAATCAGGATTTAGCCATAAATCACCTGATCTAAAACACCGTACCCCGATTGGTTCTCGCAAACAATCCATTAGGAAAAATAGTATCGTGTGCCTTTACTGCGAAAAAGCGTAGCGAAAGCACCCTTTTGTTTTGTACGTCGCGAGTGATATCGTAAATGTTGCACCTAGTCTTTTACGATTACTATTGCAACAAATTAATCACAATTCTGATCAATTGATGAATACCCTCCCACAATTAATTGCCTTCGAAATAATTTATCTTTCGACTAATGGCAGATCCAATTACAGCGAACGTTCGCATTTTCGGAAGAGCAGCTTTCCGGAGGCACGAAAAAGACTCGCAACTTTTCCGTTTTACATAAATGTGACACGTTCTCGTTCCTCGCGTTTAATTTTTCACGTCGCAATCACGAGGGGGACGCGAAGAGGAGCCTGTAAATCTTCTCGTGACGCGCGGCTCCTCGCGTTTCATCGCTTGTAATCCGTCCTAGAGCATACGGGCCCGGGATCGCAGCTCGTCGCGTGGCGAATTGATCTTTCACGAGAACAGATTCGCCACTAAGCACGAGCCCTCCGTGTGTGTACACGAAGGTTGCACGGATATCACGAGGAACATATGTGCCGACGACCCCAAAGATATGTAATGGCGCACCGACTTCATCGTACGGGCCACCTGTTCCTACAGCGAACCGTTTTCGCATAATCGTGCCGTGCGATAATGTACCAGCCATTTGTTTACGCTTCAATAATCAATTAATACGTTCAATCGATATGACAATTCAGTAAAATCTCTTGCCCTAATTACCTCATGCAACGAACTGGAAAGCGTCTTTAAATAACAATTGATATACAACGCATAGAGACGAGAGAGAAGATCACCAATGTTCGGCTAATGCACCGTCCTACTAGGGATCTGTTTAATGGAAAATCCATTGTTAGATTGTGTAATCGCCGCGAAAGAAGATTGTGATTGAATTTGGATGTTGAAAACCTGCTGTCATATTAGAAGCTTATCTCATAATAGGAGACTCACCGCTATATTTGTTAATGTTTTACTAAATTGGTTTTATCCTCAGCAAGTAATTAAGTCGATCGTAGCGGAAGTTGCTTTCCTTTCGGAGCTTTCTGCACCCACCTTTCGCAGATTTGTTTTAAACGAAGACCGCATCGAGGAGCCGAAAAACAATATCGTGGGGCAGAGAGTGTATTTTTCGGCATCGCGCCTGTCGAACAAAAGTCACCCTCCGTAACGTTTTTACCTCGACGAATTACCTCACAATGGGTACAGCACACGACCCCTTTCGAGTCCAATTCTTTCCCCCTCGCGGGCGAGCCTCCTTCTGTACACAAAACATAATTATTCGAAATCCCAAGCAGCATGAAAATTTTATCTGCGCTTTGATAGACGTAGTCCATTAAAGTATCGGCCGATGATTAATCCCTACGCGCAGCGAACAGCGGGGCGGTATGAAAAAATTCTGGTAGGGTAATTCCTGCCGCGCGGCGTGTTTCCGTCGAACAATAATTGTCAAGCCCGATTGTCTCTATTACATCCTTTTAGAAATACACCTAAACCCGTCTCAAATCTCTCCGATCTTTGGATAAATTTGAAAATTTGCATAATTATGAAGGAACAAACGAACGGGAATTATGTCATATAATACAGAGAGAATGTTCTTTTAAAATTTACCCTGAAAATTATGTAATCGTGGGACAACGACATTTTCGAAGTATTTTATGAGAGTTTTTAAAATTTAACCATTTCACTAGTAATCATACAGCGAATTCGATTGCTTGCACTAGTGCGCACTGAGTGCACACCAAGGCTTGTTTATAGTCAATTTTTATAATTAATTTAAGCTTAGTGTGCGCTCACAATCAGTGCGCGCTAGTGCAAGCAACCAAATTCGCTGTTACTAGTAAAATGTATGGTAACATTTCAAAAAAATGGTCATAAAGTTCAAAATGCCACGATCACGCGATTTTCAGGATAAATTTTAAGAGAAAATTCTCTCCGTGTACAGAAGATCCGAGCTCCGTTGGTCGAGCTTATCCAACAAGGATTTCAGTCTCTGAATCGAACGGCGAGGAAACGGACAAATTGCAGACTTTTACGCTAAACACTGCTATTTGAGTGTGCGAACACACCTTAATCGCAAAGCACACAGCTCCGGACGCATCGCGCGCGCGCGCGCGCGCGACCGTACATCGAGATAATCGCAGAGATGCACGGGTCGCGATAGCGGGCCTCGGAACGGCAGTTAAAGTCGATTGTGCCGTAACGTCCGTGTGCGCGCGCGATATGAAATATTTATACCACCGTGACGATTACAACGTCACACGTAACCGCGCACCGGGGCTACGATGATTACATTTACTTTTGCAAGGGGGAAGAAAGGGGGGACAATCGTTCGCGTCACCATCAGTTAACAATGTTCGTGTTAGCGTTGCTGCGCAAATCGAGGGGCTCGTTACGACGAAAAATCTAAAGGAATTTCCCCCCCCCCGCTTCTCGTTTGTAATTATATACCCGCTAAAGTTACACGCTAATTAAAACCACGCGACGTTAATAATTATTTCGCGTTCGATCCGCCATGCGTATGGTTTGTCATCTCGCTTCGTTAACGATAACCGGAGGCAATTAAACCATCTGCACATGTTATTAGCGATTTTGATTTTTCG
This sequence comes from Vollenhovia emeryi, assembly GCF_000949405.1. Taxonomy (NCBI): domain Eukaryota; kingdom Metazoa; phylum Arthropoda; class Insecta; order Hymenoptera; family Formicidae; genus Vollenhovia; species Vollenhovia emeryi. Next base: position 589,719 of record NW_011967137.1, read on the forward strand.
GATTAAACGGCTTGACTATTTAATTATAGATAATAACGTTTTGAGCCGCTCCAAATATATTATACTTATCGGGGCACGTATGTGTATCATGGAATTTCCCGGAATGGTCTCCGATCGGGATTATTCCGCTTTCCCTGGAAACACAATAGAAATGTACACGGAGAGAATTTTCTTTTATAATCTATTATGAAAATTATGTAATCGTGGAACAACACACGGCATTTCGAAGAATTTTATGAGAGCTTTTTGAAATTATACTAGTAAAATGTATGGTAAAATTTCACAAAGACTCTCATAAAGTTGTTGGAAATGCCGCGTTGTCCCACGACCTTATAATTTTCAGGATAAATTTTCAGAAATACACAGAAAATTCTCTCTGTGTAGGAAACAACTGAATCCCGAGCGGAATCCATTCCGAACATTTCCACGATAGACGCTCAGGTTCGAAATCTTTCGGTATTTTCGCGACGCTTGGAGCCCTCGCCGGCCGTGGTGTTCGTTTAATCGACTTCGTCTTTAAGAACCTCATAGAACTTGCTCGCTTATGCAATTAACTTCTGCTACACTTCGCGCGCTCGGGGGGGACGTAAAGTGATTACAAGCCGCTCTATTTTCCCGGGAGTCACTCGTGTGAGCCGATATAACTTATATGAAGTTCACGCTCGGGCTTCGTGCCGCGCATTCGCTTCTATTTCGTAACGCGTTTAAGCTAACGAGAACCACGAGCGAGTTGTGCAGAAAGCACGGGCGTCGTTAAAAATGCATCCTCGCGTGACACCCTTTCGCGGGTCTTCGCCGTCGCGGCTCTGCGCAATTTTCATTCCTCTTTGCGCCATGAACACGCGCACGAGATCGATAAGCTGCGCGACATATGCCGATTTTTAAATAACAACCCTCCGATAGAGCGCCCGCGGCGAATCGCCGCGAACGGTTCGCTTCGACACCGAAGCCAAAGCGCGAAACCCTTGTTAATGTCGTGCGCGACTAATGATGGTATCCGGGAACGCAAGGATCCGGGAATTTTGTAAACGTGTGCCTGATATCAGCTAAAAGGTTACCAGTAATATTAATATATTAGATGTAGCTGTGAGGAATCTATAAATTCTCGTAACGTGCAGCCATTGTGTCTAAAACGTGTTTCTGAGAAAGGATCTGTGACATATCTGTTTGTCGAATGATTAAGATACACAATCTACGTTAATTATATTGTTCAAAATGCCATGCTGTCCCACGATTGCTCGATTTTCAGGGTAAATTTTGAAAGAAAATTCTTTCCGTGTACTCTGATAGGTTTTTACAGGGGGTTCACAAACATTTCTGTTACCTTTCCGAGTCGAAATTTTGGTACTATTTTGACACTTTTAAGGATAATTTACACCTACTTAGCTGATCTATACACTTACATAGATCAGCAGTAACCTACTTTGATGACATTAAATTTTTTACTCCTCTCTTGAATCTTTAATTCTAAAAATTTACTTTAGCTCCTACTTAAAAGGACCCACTCTAATGCTAAATTGGCAAAAGTAGAAGTTTCCGACACTATTAGTTTTAAAGGAATAAATTTTGTACTTACAGTTTGACCTCTTTTACTGTCTTAGGTCCTACTATAAAATAGAATTAAAGATTCAACGTAGGACCAAAATTTCGATTCGAGATTTTTACATTTTTAGGGTTGTGGGGCTAAAAAGCTTGAGAAACGCAAGTATAAATGTTTTTAGCAGCATAACGGAGTGCTACAAATAAAATGAATTGCCATGACAAAATGCATCGGTGACGCTGCCACGTAGAAGAATAATTCCGCGGAATAAACCCCCCGCGTTCTTAGCTCGGCTCGTTTTCGAGGTGCACTTTCGAAAGGGAAATCTTGGAATCTTTTAACAGCTACCGTCGGAAATCCCGAGGCGTTCGCCGTGACGCAAAATATCGCGCGTGCAGCAAGGGGCAAAGTCGTTTTCCGAGAGGCTCCCGGGGGGCCGGTAAACTCCCTCCTACGGACGTTACGGTAAATGCGCGTTTCCGTGACTTTTTAATCGGCGAGGCAGGCGGCCGCGCGGCTCGGCTCGGCTCGGCTCGGCGCGGCGCGGCGCGGTGGCGTAACTGCTCGTTTCGTCCCTGGCCGCGCGAGCCGAGTGAATAATTCACCTCGATCGATCCGCGCCGACGGCGCGCGTCGCCGGCGGAATTAATTTAAGTAATTCGACGATCGCTATCGACGGAAGCATTAAATAAAGCACCGTGTGTCCCGCTTCGGAGGCGAGCCGCGCGTTTAGATTGTAGATCGCGCCGCGGGGGACGCGCCCCCCCACGCCGGCCGCGCGTCCTCGTTTCACCCCCGCGAGTCATCGTTGCATACCTGAGTGGTTGATCAGGATGAGTGGGTCGTCATCCATTTCCACGGCTGTCATTACGTCAAGGAGTCCGCGACATAACGCGACTGTTTGCCTATCCGCTTTTTTTTCCTTTTGTCCCCTCCCGATCGCACTCACCTGTCTCCACGAAAATGACAATTCCTGTTTTCAGACGCGGCACTTCCGCGACGATATTATTACTGCGAGCTCGCTCATGGCTGACCGAACGGTCCCTTAATGTCCTTAAATGAAAAATACATGGCCGTCGGCTCGATGAAGGTTCACGTCGCGGCACGTCACGGCCGTGACGTTACGGACATTAGAGTCCCCGTCAGAGCAAACAAACGGCGGAAAAATGAGCTTGCGAATTATTATACCGTCTCGCTATAATCATTGTGCTACACGTTATTGTTACGTTTTAATAGAAAATGTATCTAGGTACACTTCTCTCTCTCTCTCTCTCCTCCTCCCTCCCTCCCTCCCTCCTCTCTCTCTC
>NW_011967137.1:594480-601300 GCF_000949405.1 Vollenhovia emeryi
TCTCTCTCTCTCTCTCTCTCTCCCCCTCCCCCTGCCTCTCCCGGTCTCTCCCTGTCTCTCCCCGTCTCTCCCCGTCTCTGCCTGCTTTTCCCAGTCTCTCCCGGTCTCTCCCGGTCTCTCCCGGTCTCTCCATGTCTCTCCTTGTCTCTACGTGTGTCTCCCTGTCTCTCTGTGCCTCTCGGTGTTTCTCCTTGTTTCTCCCTGTCTCTTCCTGTCTCCCCCTCTCTCTCACTCACTCGTTCGCTGAGCGATGAGGAAATACATAAAGGAGGTCGTTAGTTAATTTTAAAATGCAACTACCGCTTATTCCTGATTTTACGCAAGGGCGCGAGCGTATGTTATAGAATTATATTGAAATTTTCTCGCCAGGAGCGGGAGGCCGAGAAGATCGCCGAGGAGGCCGCGGCACTGCGCGACGTGAAGACGGAATTGCCGCCGGCGAGAAGTCCCGAGACCTGGCACGGCAGTGCCTACTATCGGCATCTCAACGTTCTGAAGGGTGAGCGAGAGATTCGCCGCGCAAATTGGGCTCTTGGAGCTCGAGAGAGAAGCCCTCTCGACGAACCGAGACCCCGAGAACGTTACCGACCCCTTTACTTGTAACGAAACATTTCGCGACTAAGTTAACTGTCTACTAGCTAATTAAAGGATATTTAAAACTCGCGAACTTTAAGGCCGCGTCGCGCCGAGGAGCGCACCGATAATTAATTCGACAGGGGTACAGTGATGGACAGAATCACTGAAAAAAAAATTCGCTACCGTAGCTAATCATGGTTTGCCAAGAATACTTTACTTCACAACTATAAAGTTCTAAAGCACAGCAAACTGTTTGCTGTCGCACCCAATGCAATAGGCGTAGCAGCAAAATATCTAACTGTCGCAACTAAATATTAGCTGTCCATATTTTACAACTGAAATTTAGTTTCCACATGCAGTTTTTAGCTACGGCAGCTACATTTTTTTCCGTGATGGTTGCAACGCGGTTTTTTTTTTTAATGAGTTTAGAAATGCGCATTTAGATTCAGGTTGCAACCATTCTGTCCATCACTTTTCCTCGAAGAAAATACTATGGAACGTAAACCTGTGTCTAAATGCGCGTTCCTAAACTCATTTTTAAATAAGTGTCGCAACCATTCTACCCATCACTGCAGACGGACTTCGGAAATATTTCGATGCGCAAAACAGCATCGAGAATACACAGAGATTTTATAATATTACGAGTATCAAGCACGTTATAAATTACCATGATAAATTGAAAACGTCACGGGTCCGGAGCCTACAGACGGGATAATTCCTGGAATTTCCACGAGAGATGGCATTTCCAATTAACGTCGCTCGAAATGCGCTTTTCCGCGATATAATTCAGGACCCGCGCCTGGGGCCCCCGCTCGATGTCGCGGAAAATCGTCTCTCGCGCATTTTCGCGAACCGCGGCCGCCCGTTCTCGCCGCGTTTACACGTTATTTTCGCATGAATAGCGCCGCTCGCGGATTCAAAGCGGGCTTCGCCCGCGCGCACCGCTTTCTCTATGCACAACGCCGGCCCCCATTGATATTAGTAATTAATTAGTAACTACCATGGATCAAGCGACCCGGCGAGAAGATCGGAGTTCCAATTAATTAGAGTAATTAGTCGCGACCGGAGTGTTAAGTGGAAACGCGCGTGGAGAGTTGCCTTGATATTCAGACGCGGGGGTGGATCTTGCAGGCTGTAATAACGCGGAAATGGGGTGCGGGTGGCCCCTCGGCCGGCCGAGGGGCGTGATTTGCGTCGACGCTTGCGCGTACCTACGTCGGTTTCCGTCGGCGCCGCGACGCCTGCGATTCCAGACCCGACGACGAGACGCGTATCGCAATAATCGCGCCGGTGACGCGCGCGTTTCCTCCTGAATTACCCGGAATCGCGGCGGACAGTTACCGGTTGACGGGCAAATTTTAATTGACGTTAATCACAAAAGACGCTGCGCCGCAGAAAAATTGCATTGTCAGAAAAGAAATGTTTTTCCCTTTCCCAAGGATAATCGGTTTTGCGTAATTCTTACCGAGTCTCCGGGCCCGCGAGTTAATGAACGTCGGCAGGAACGCGAAGCGTAATTAAGGGACTCGAAAATCAAAATATAGCTTGTATACGGACAAATTCAAATGCTAAATTAAAAATTCCAGTTCTCCTTTTCGCCCCCGCCCTCTCCTTAAAACCGCCCCCTCTCGCTCCGCGGGAATACCGTCCTCGACGGTGCTCGACGAGCGCGATGCGATGACATAATATGTAAGCACAGAGAGCACGCCTGCAAATACGAGGCGCGTTTCAGACGAGACCGGTACACGTATGTGCACACTTTTGTGTACGCGCGTACACACGCCCGGTATACACACGTACGTCGCTCGAGGTACATCGATGGGCCCCATTCAGCGCGGGCGTAAGCCGAAAATAACGAGATAGGTGCCGCATCGGCGCGATGAATACGAATACAGGATCATTGGCGGTGAACGCAGGCACTTTGACTAACGTACAGCCGTCGGAAAAAGCCCGCGCTCTCCCGGTCTTCTTCTTTTCCTTCCCTGCGCGACCGCACGATCTTTTCAGAGCGCGCTCTTTAAGCCCGTCATGCGAGAACAAATCCACCCTCTCGTCCGACTGAACCGTCGTTTGCGCAAATTAGCCGAATGAGACTAATCGGTCTACGAACGAATCTTTTGTGAATTCCACATATTTCCCCTTTAACTAATTTTATTCGCGTATCTGTGCGAAGAACGACGGTCCCGCGGCCCTAGTAGCACAATATATTGCCGCAATATTGGGAAATAACGTAAATCTAGTGTTACCAATATTGGTCCAATATTGTAAGATGGACGCCTTCTCTTAGTTAGCCAATGCGTCTAGCAATATTGGTTCAATAATGTACCGATATTAAACCAATATTCTTATTATATTGTTAAATGTTGGCCAATGCACTTCCTATAGAAATCTAATATTATATAATTATTATCGCGCAACATGTACATTTATTCCATGGCCAATATTGACTTTACGTTGGACAATATCGGTCTATGCATTTCTAATATAACCAATATTGGACCAGTGGTTAGCCAATGCACTGTGCTACTAGGGGGGATTCATAGGAATTGCCGTCTGTAGATCTGCCGAATTGAAATCGTGCAGAGGCGCGGCGGGCGTTAATAATTTTCAATTTCAAATTAATTCTTAAACCTACAGGACCAAATTAATTACTTTCGGTGTAAAATTTAGATGTTCAGAAACGCGTACCTAAAGGCCTGCGTCCACGATGCTAGAACTCGGTTCAAGTTGTAGTTTCGAGAAATGTGTAGCCAATCAACTTGCAGCTTTCACGGGATGGAATTTTTGGAGCTCGGACCAAGTTCTAGCATCGTGGACGCAGGCCTTAATACACTTTTGTACTTTAAACTCAAGTTTCTTTAATTCCCATATGACTTGGTCGTGTCAGACAACGTTTGATCGTGAGATACGTCCGCGCCGGACTAGTTAAGGCTTCTACTACTGATTTATTTACGCACCTCCGACGAAGATCTTGTTACACCGAAGGGAAACAGTGCGGTGCGCCCGCGAAGGGTTGATTTCACACAGCGCGTCCGCACCGATGTTCATGACGAGGCTCCGCTAATTACCGGATGATAATTATTGCAGGGAACGAGCCGGCCGCGGAAAGGGCGGGCTCCGATTGCTCGGCTTGCCGTCCTCCACGCGGTATGTTTTACGGCCAGGTCCACAGTCCGTCCACGCCGACCAATTAATCGAGCTGGGCTGGCTGAATTAATCGACACGCTGGAGCAGCAGCGTTACGAAGAGGAGGACATGGCACATTTAACCCGAACCGTTCCGTAAGCTTGCGACACGTCCGTTGCCTTAAAGCGCACTCTGGTCGATCTCTATAGTCGTCGAACTTAAGGGCTAAGGCGCAACAGTGGTCTAACGTCTTTTCAAGAAGTTGATCGTAAAAACTTGACGAAATTAGATTTAAAATTAACTAAACCGAACGGATTGAGATGAACAAATTGAACGGGGGCGTAGTCGATAAAAAATTTAGACATAGAATTTTCAACGAGCGCCATCTGAATCTAATCTAAAATCTAACTAATGCTCTCGAGCCCTTTAGGAAAGCGCGTTGAACCGGTGTTGCGTCAGACTCTACGATTTATAATAATTCGCTTCACGTTCGCGGCATTCGCTGAAATCGGGCCCAGTTTTGTCGCCGCGGCGGCCCCTTCGTTGCGCGCGAAACTCGGACTAACCCGCCACTAGCAAACGTTAGCAAAGTCTTTCGTCTTACGTATTTGTGATACCAGCTAGAAACGGACATCGATTTTATCGCGTCGTCAAGCGGCAGCTCCTTGTCACGTCCGGTAATGGATCTTTAGGACGGCGATTCGTTTTAGCAGGATGTTTGCGCGTTTCGTCCTTTTACGGCGTCGTAAGCAGGCGAACAGATCGATCGAGTCGAGAAGCTTGGCAAGAAACTTGGCGGGGCGCTCGTTGTGAATATAGAGCGGCGTCTAGAATAATGTTCGCCCGGAGACACTGTCGTCTTCGACAGAGCGAGGGCGGCAGTCACGCTGACATTTACGAATCCGACCATTTCCAAGCGGATTCGTTAATCTAGTCTCGTATTACTCCGATTACGCCGTAATTTTCTAGTAAAATTTTGCTCAGAGAAGCTCAGTGTAACACGGCACGTATAGAGGATGCGGATAAACGAGGACAACCGCGACTTTGATACAGCATGGAGACGCGTGATTTACATACAGTGAGGGACAGAATGGTTGCAACACTTGTTTTTTTTATGAGTTTAGAAACGCACATTTAGATTCACGTTTACGTCCCGAAACATTTTTCTATGGGGGAAATTTTACTCGAGAAATAGATCGGAAACGCTCAAAATGGTTTCGGTATGGCCATCGAGTAAAATATTCCTCGGAGAAGAAGATTTTGGAGCGTAAGCGTGAACCTAAATGCGCGTTTCTGAACTCATTTAAAAAAGTGATGGACAGAATGGTTGCAACACTTTTTCAAATGAGTTTAGGAACGTGCATTGACGTTTACGTTCCGAAACATGTTCTGTGAGGGAAATTTTACTCGAGAAATAGATCGGAAACGCTCAAAATGGTTTCGGCATGGCCATCGAGTAAAATATTCCTCGGAGAAGATTTTGGAACGTAACCCTGAATCTAAATGCACGTTTCTAAACTCATTAAAACAAAACTGTCGCAACCATTCTGTCTATCACTGTACACACATTCCAGAATTAATTCTGCATTTGTTTTTTTTTCGGTAACAAGAGAAAAGTCGACGAGTCTGGATGAGATACCTCTAGCATCTTTTTCTAAATAAAGCTGGAAGACATGTATGTACAACGTCATGTTCCTCGCGTAATCTTAGTTCCTTTATGGATTACCATACCCGCGTCTTTTATTTCGCAAAGTGTTGTGATAAAAAACTAGGCGTCATATTAAATTTCCAATAATACAAGATTGTCATGTATTTACTAAGAACAGCTAATTGTTATTTTTATTATCAGGGGCTGATAATAAAAACTGATTATTAGATGACATCTATTTGTAATGAATTTTATCAGCGTATTATATCAAATTTTCTCCCTAAGAATAACATTATTAATCAGGAAATTTGATATTTAAATATGAGAACTGATTTAATCCCGAATTTAAGTCGTGCAGTCCTAGTGCGACAACACTAATAATAGGTGCGTCCCAGAGACTCGTTTACATCAACTCGCGGTAATCGGCGATGCCGCCGAGAGTTCCATCGCGACGCTAATCGCGCCGCGGCGCATCGGGCAGCGTAGCTTAGAATCGATAGACGTTTACCGCGCGGACGATATACACAGTGCAATTATACTTCGTTGCGTAAATCGATTTAGGCAGATCGAGGTAAACCGGACGGATACGAGTCGAATTAGAGAAAGAGAGAGAGAAAGAGAGAAGAGAAAAGAATCCCCGCGCTTTACGCCGTAGGCCGCAGCTGTAAGTACCGCCACTCTAGTAGATTAACGTACGTAAGTTGCATCATTGAACATATTGTAGATGACAGCGTGTGTGACAAAAAACCCACGAGTGTAATCCAAGGTTCTAATAAAAGATCTTGATCGCTGGAAAAAGCCCGTGACATAATCACTCTCACCTCGCCAGTAAACGACACGGGGGTCCGTGTCATCTAGTCTAATGTTGCGTAACTCCTGGTGACATATCATTCTGTTGTACAATGTTACTTTGCTAGATTTTATTTATTTTATTTAAGAACCCTCAACAAAATGCTTCCCTCAAGCGCATAAATCGACAATAGCTCTCTGCAAAAAGGAATCTGAACGACTCGTTGGCGGTCGAGATAACAACGCGACTCGCGAAACTGATAAAATACATTGCACCGTAATTATCTATGACTAGCTTGCAGAATGCAATCGATCTTGTGCGGAAAGTCTGCAAGTTGATTGGCTATATATTTCTCGGAACTAGAACATGGACACAGTTCTTGGATCGTGGACGCAAGGCTTAAGGGCGGTATTCATAGCCAGATTTTACGTTTAAGATCGTCTTAAGATCATCTTTAAATACTCCATAGCCAATAAAATGTTCTATCCAGCATCTGTAGATAAATTCAAGACAATCTTGAATGTAAGATCTGACTATGAATACTGGTCTAAAAGTCAAACAGTGGATTATCGCTGAAAACAGTAAATACTCATTGGTTCATAGTTGTAAGTACACCGCTGAATAATTCATTTTCAGTGATAATCCACTGACTTTTAAGGTCTGCGCCCACGATACTAGAA
>NW_011967137.1:602174-619311 GCF_000949405.1 Vollenhovia emeryi
CATCGTGGACACAAGCCTTTAGAGAGCACGAATTCTCAAAAGAAACTCGTAATAATAATGGTACGATTTGATCGTGAATTCGCGGATTATTTTGCAAACTCGGCGCGATCTCTTTCAAAGCGACGTCACGGTTTCTCTCGCACAGTACCGTTTCGTCCATTTACGCGATGCGCGCTTTTACTATATTGAAACCACCGTTTGTCGAAGGAGCGAGAGAACGCTGCCGGCCGTTTCTCCACAAGAAACAGATCTTTTTCAATTACGGTAGGAACGGCCGCGCCGCAGGACGTACGGTGTAATCTTGATCGCCGCTTATATCCCAGGCCCGTGTAAAATCCTTGGGGAGCCCTCCCGCGCTTCGTGGTACGTAAGGACGCTTCAGTGAGCAAAAACCCTTAACTGATGCAGCCCTGCTGCCGGTCCCCGGACGGTCGTCAGCAGAATTCCGGATCTGGACCACACATGTGGTACTTACGCGAACGCTCACGAAGGTATCACCGTCGCAGGCACAAGGGTTGCTCCGAAATGCACGATTGACAGAATTGTACGCGTCCAGTGGGCGAATGATGGTCTTCTTGTGATGTTAAATATGGTAAGAACGCGCCATCGGTTATCATAAAAGTTTTGTTGTCGCTTATCGCGAAAGACTTGTTTCAGTTCATATTTTCTTCAAGTCGTTAATTTACTTGCATAAATATTGAAAGAGTTTTAACTTAGCGTTTCAACATTTGCTATTATTTCTCATTATTATTTAGAAATTTTAGAGAAAGTAAAAAAACTCGGCACATGCGTTGACCAAGAGTTTAACAGATAATTGCAATAGTTAAATTGTTTAACTATAATATTATAAATTATTTCTCTCTCTCTCCCTCTCCCTGTCTCTCCCTGTCTCTCTCTATCTCAGTCTCTCTTTACTTTCAATTTTAACAAAGAAGTATAAGGAAATTTTTTTCTAAGAAAAAAAAGAGAAAAAACTACATTTTTAGAGCTTTAGTGGAATGCAAATTCTATATAATATCAGTACTGAATAGTGAATCGTGGCAAGAGTGTCAATAATGAACGTCCGGAAAAACATCGTCTGCGTCTAATGTTCCGGCAAATTGGCTTCGCGAATGTAGCCTCGCGAGTCGTCTCCCGGGAGGAATCTGCAAGTACGAGCGGAAGATTCTTCTCGTTGCGCCGATTTTTTTCCCGTAAGTACGTCACGTCTCGACGATACCGAGGGATATATCCGTCCGCGCGCCTCGCCGAAATCGGCTCCGTCTCGCGAAACCAACCATCCCCGTAACTGGGATAATTTGTAAGGAAGCGAGAGACGAAGACTCACCCCACAATCACGCACGTAAACGCTCTCGTGGCTGCGTAAAATTGTTCGGAAAGAGGGGAGATATACAGCCAAGAAAAGAAAACTTCGTAGCGAGCATCAAACTAATTGGCGCACGGTAGTTGAAATGGAAGATGAGATAATCGCTATGATAAAACGTTAAAACGTGTGTAACATCTTTCCATCCTCGTAATTTCGTTGTACAGCTTAAGTTTTATTTTCTAATTTATTTAAATGTATCCCGCCGTAGATTACACAGGAAAACAGAGATCTCGCGCGAATCAACCGCCGCGTTTTCGTCGGAGGGAAAAAAAAAATTCCCCGAGGAAATACGTAAATTAGGATTCGAGAGGGAGAAATCGACGACGGTATCGCGAATCGATTCGCTTCGCGCCACTTACATGCGCCTCCATCTCGCGCAAAGGTCGCGTATAACGAGCCGCGATTTAAATGCGCGCCTCAGTCGTCCACAATAGGGACGTCGGGGCGGCGGGTATTTAAAGAAATATTTTAATTGCAGGACGTAAGCCGCTTACGTGTCCCCTCTCTCGTACGTTAATAAAAACAGCCCCACCCGCCTATTTCAAGAAAGCGGGCTCGTATTGCGCGACCTACGTGGAAAGTAATTCGACCGCCTCTCGTTTCGCTCGACCAAAAATTATTCGCCCGGCGCCCACCCTCGCCCGCTTAGGAAGAGAAAGCGGCTCGATTAGAAATCGTAATTCCGGATTAGACAGCTCCTCTCGTAACTAAAGGTTCTCGTTTAAAGCGGGACTTCATTTCTTTACCAAATTTTCCGCAGATCAAGGACCAAGCGAGATTTTCGATTTACGGAGTTTTTCTCTTTAGGTCGTCTATCGCGGGGAAATTATACTTAATCATGGCAGCGCATTGCTTTGGCGCGCTGCTCTCTTTTTTTTTAATCAGCTGGAAGTCCACATTTTTTTCCAGCAGTGCTTAATCAAGATTGAGCATGAATTTCAAGGAATTTTTAGAGATATCACGCTGGTATAACCTAACGGTTGAAAGGCGTCCCCACAAAAGGGTAAACTTAAGAAAGAAAAAACATTTTTCCAGCACGGCCATTTTTATAATACAGCCATGCACGTCAGTATAAAATCGCGCCGGCCTCCCGAGGGACGTCGATTTAAGCTTCCCGTGGTAAGCGTCCGGGCTGTGAAGGAGGAACGTATAAAAGAAGCGGCGCCTCTGTAATTGGGCATCAAAAGGCGATATTTCGCGCGTTCGCCGACGAGCGACGACCACCCCCGGGCGTGGGAGAAGAGGAGGGCCAACGGCGACCCGGGCTCGCTCTCGTGGATCTCCGCGATACCACGTGGCCGCCGGACCGCGAGGGGGTGGCCTTTTACGATAGGGTCGGTTCTACCCCTCCCCCTCCCCCGAATGATGATGGTATGCCTTGTTACCGCGGCCGCTGAGAAGAGAAGTCGCGCTCCCCCGGGTAATATCGCATACAATTATGTCCACAGAAGGGAAGACACACATGCATTATGGATGCGGTATGCCCGCCCTGTACGTACCCTCCGGTAAATCATGTCACAGGGTTGGTTAACTCTGCAAATGATCTGAGGCGTTGCGCGCGCCTCGTCGGCCACCCAATCTTTTCTTTTTTCCTTCCTTATTACAATTTCCCCGTTTGCTCTCGCGATTACACTTCTGTGTAACAGCTGAAGTACATTTTAAGGAAAAGAGAGAAAGAAATTTTGCCGCGACGCACGATGCGCGTGAAATTATTTCAGAGACTGCGAGCGACTAAAAGATACGTCACGGTAATTAGAGCTATTGTCTTTTGAACGTGACTGGAGAGTGAGGTTCGGGGTTAAATTAAATCTCTCAAATTTCGTTCGTTAGAATCAAACGAAGTTATAAACAATCGTGATAATAAATTGCATTACTTGAAGCAAACGTTTTAAATCAGCTAATCTAGTGATCGGTAAACGGAAAGAGTAGAAAGTAACGTTAGCGCGCAATTAACGTTCAATTCTACAACGTACAGAAACGGAATGTTCGAAGTGCGGAATAAAATCCACGTCGTGACATAGAGCACACTTTATTTCTCAATTAGTATTATAATCATCATTTAGCATTGACCGAAATCGAATATATATATATATGTATAATATATATTCGAATGTATATATATATCGTATATTTCTTTTTAATCGAGTTCAATATAATCGTAGTAGATTAATTTATTACCAATACAAGTGTAATTAATCGTAATGTATTGTCTGAAAGTATCACTGTGTTGCATCCACTGGTCGCCCCCTTCGCGCTACGTCAAAACGGGGATCAACGGGAAACGGCTCGGGGCGGGGGGTGCGTCCGGGGAGGGCAGGGTATTGTCGAGAGGGCACCGATTGTTTAATTTCTTTTTTTATATAACGCGCGCGACGCATCTCGTGTCTCCCGCAAATCCCGGATTTTCTGGCGCTTACAAAATATAAGTGGGCCCGGCACACGTCGAGAAACACGAGATTCGTGCCGATCCCACACGCATACGTACAGGAAGTACGGGGAGACATTTACGTTCAGGGGAGAAGACGAAGGAAAAGAGAGATAGCAAGAAACGAGTACTAAGAGAAATGGGAAAGAGGGAAAACACCAGAAGCTTCTTTCTCCGTGACCAAGGATGCTCAGTGATTTTTTTTTCTTCGGGGATCGATAGATCCGGCGCGTCCGCTCGATCCCCAAATAGATTAGATTACAATTAGAACGCGGAGAGCTCGTCGCGCTCGTCCGAGAAGCACACGCGCTTATAATAAAATTTTTTTAATACTTCAATATAAAAAATTGTCCGTTTGTTTTCAGCTTTCTTTTAAATATATGTTTAAATTAAATGCAGTGAAAGTAACAGACAAAGTTAAGTCAGGTATACCATTATTTCCAAGATAGAGTAGCAATTATTACATTAATGTTAAGAGGGTAAGCTTTTCGTTACACTTAATAAAAGATCTATGGCATATTTAAAAACGCTAAAAATGAATAACGCAAAGATCTAAGCGGTTTAATAAGCGATTTATACCTTCTTTGGAAATTATCTTAGATCACGGAGAGCTAGAAGTATTAAGAAAGAATATTAAATAAGATAACAACGCGTGTTTCTCGCGCGAAGACGCGCGAGCTCGTCGCTGAACAATATTCAACATTTAACAATAGCCAACATTTATAGAATAAGATACCGATTTTAGTATTTATCGTTAAGTTCATCCTCTCTCGCGATCGCGCCAATCTCGCCGCCTTTCTCGTGTTTCTTCTTCTCCCTCTTTATCCGTCATGCCAAATTGCGCGAACCGGTCCACGAACAATCGAACGCAAAGCGCGGACCGACGCGGTATATATAAATTAACATAGTGTATCACGCAGCAATATAAATTTCTTCCCGCACAAGTAGTAATAGCATATATATGTATATTTCTCTCTCTTCTTCCCCCAGCGCAGTGTTTCTCAAATTTATTTCTTTCCTTTGCCGACCGGCAAGAATTTTCGATCAGGAGCGGATTTGCACGAACACTGAAAATATTCGATCACGGGTCCTGCAATTAATTAAACGATCCCCAAAATAAGTCCGTTCCTAAATGTTTGTCTCGTTTTTTTATCTTACACGTAGTATCACAAAAATACTGTCACTTTCTACTTTTTTAAAAGAGGTTTGTGCAATTAATTGTTCAATTAAGGTGCCGTTTTAAAAGATTTACTTTAAATTTACCTTTGAATTAAAATTTTTTAATTACAAATTACACACTTCTAATTATTTTATTTAAAAATTATCTCATATTTACTAAAATTTATTAAAATTATATTAAATATTAATCTGTGAAAACTATTACAACTATTGTTAGGTTTTCAAAAATTACTAATACGTTGTCTAGTGTTCACGTATTCTAATATTGGCAATAATTTTGAGATACCTTATTAATTGTGTAGAATAAGAAATTTTTATTTTTTTTTAAATTTCCGTTGTTCATTGGGGACCTAGAAAGTATTAGCCTCGGACCTTCAACAATCATCATCCGCCCTTAATTCACTACTCGGGATAGTCTGCGGTTTATTGCTATCATTCTAATTGACAAAGCTTCTTCAGTCTCTCATTATATAGACAAAAAACATGGCGATCGAACTGTGAGGGGTAGAAGTTGTTTTTTCCAATCTTCGGTTACTCGCATCAGTTTAATGAGCATTTGACTTTCTCTATATTAGATTTCTGTTACATATAATGCAAGGTTTATTAAAAGTGAACCGTTAATATTAACTGTTTGCAAGGTAAAGGCTGAAATTAAATCTTCTTAATTTCAACTATCGTAATCTTGTGTCAATATATGTATTAGTTCTTGCAGTTCGGTGATTAATCTGTGGCCATCGACTACTAGAGGACAATTTCAAACCGTGCACGCGCGTTTATATTTAAGTTAAATTTAATTTTAAGTTTTAAGAAGCCAGAAAATAATTCCACCATACGGCGACGCGCAAAATACACCATGCGAATAACCGAGAGTGAAAATCAGACGAGATTACTGGAACGAAAGTGATCGTAGGATTCGACGTAGCGTCGCCCTTACACAAGAGGAAAATTAATATAAATTTCTGGCAGATTACACCCTTCATGCCCATTAATTAGCAGAAGTAGTAATTCAACAACACGAAACAATTGCCATTCACTTTCGCCCCACTTTGTCGTCCCTCCCTCCATTCCCATGCAAATCTCTGCGACGTTTTGAGAAACACTGATCCAGCGATGGCCCCCACCGGCTAAACACCGATGATGTTAAACTCTTAATATTGCACAACATCGATAACACCTCGAGTTCCGAAAGGGATTTCGTTTTATCTCACAGCGATTACAGTGTAGATGAAATTTGCATGCGGACCATTTTTCCCACGTTCCACGACTTGTTCTCCGTTCATTACTCGTCGTCTGTCTCAAGTAAGGACTTAACTGGCGACGGTGATAGCAGCAAGTGATAACATTGGTGGTATTTTAATCGATATAGCGATTGTAAACTTTAATTATGCTTAATCGTGAACGAACATGCCTTCGTTATCGGCGTATCGCTCTGCGGGACAAGGAACATTCTCCGATTTGATGGCACTTCTACTACAACTATGTCACTTTAATACTCGTATTATTGTAGGTACTCTAATTCCAACGGAATGTAAGAGATTATCACTATTTTTAAGCCATCCGTCTCCCTTTACATCGCTCTACGCTACGTACGAAAATTCTACAACTTTGTTAAAAATTCTTTTAGCTCTATAATCTACTTTATTAGAGAATCTTACGTTATTGCTCGGAAAGTAATTTAACGAACGGCACAAATTATTTGGAAAAGCTGAAAGCTACGAAATCATATTATTCTATGTCCTCTGCGTATCTGTTCTTATCCTATCAGCGGCGCACTCAATTCGGAAAATGTCCCGAGTCTGAAATCCTTCGATTTAATAGAATCTCATTCGGAATTCAATGTATATGTAATCAAGAACATTTTGCCAGTGCGGCGATTACAGTGATATAATAATGACAATAAAATATATGAACAATGATAATGAAGAGATAACGCGGTCGAGTCTCGCCGTCGCCTTTATCGACAATATGTATACGTGTAAGTAATATACTCTAGTGTCATTACATTATGCTTAGCAGATATCTCGCTCGAAGATTTACCTAAAATCCACGTGGCAACAAATAACCAAGTTCCTTAATTACTTTCATTGTTCTGGCGGTTGAACTCTCATACAAAGTCAGAAAGGAGGAAAGGAAATCTGACGTCAGGACGTTGCGAAAGTATAATTGTTGCCGGGCGCTCACGTAAAACATACTTAATATATAAACATTAAACGGGAAGTCTGCTATCTCCTCATTCTCGTTTTACTCCCGCGCCGTTACGTCGACGGTTAATAATTAATTAAAACTATTACTTCTGGCCGTTTTACAAAAAATTATATTTACATTCTGAATAATTAATTAAAATTTTCTTTAAAACGAGGCGAATTATGTAAAAGATGTCGCGAAAGATGTCGGAAAAGTTTCGAGTGTGTTGAAAATTCAAGAAAAAAAGCCAAATTTTAAAATATAATACTAATATGAAAAATTAAATATTATATTATTTTTTAAAATTTCACATAGTTTTTGAAAATAGTACTAGTGCCTCTCTGGTACGGAAATAATCTTTCATTTCTTCCGAAACCATCACAGCTAAATATTTCAATAAACCGTCGAGCATTTTTCTGCAATTAAAAATAAATCTGAAACAATATATACGTGCGAATACAAAGAGCAGTTGATTGAACAATGTTCCCGATAAATCGATTTTCCATTTTCTCAAAGTTTTTTGTTGCACCATCAACATCGACCCGAAAGTTTTCTGACAGCCGCATTGAACCGTCAAAAACAATCAGTGCCAGCAATTATCTATAATAATCACAGATAATGATGTCGTGGAAGAGATTTGCCGCCATTTCGCTTAAAGTAAAAATCCTAACGTCTAGCTAGAGAGTGTCGCCTAGCAATTAATAAAAAAAAAGAAAGACAAAGGAAAGTGAAGAGCGAACGGTAAGCAGCCAAAAGAACAGTTATTCGATTGAGGAATGGAAACACGAATTGCGATCATTATTATCATACGAGAACATTACACGTGTAACGAGTTTGCTGCGCCGCGCGGACCAACGCAAAATATGCGCCGCGGTTGAATGATCAAACTCTCGCGAGGAAAGCCGTGCGCTTAATTAATTAACATGATAAATGAGAGTCATGAAGTAACTTACGCGACTTAGTGGCCAAGAATCCTTTGCGAAAGGAGGGCGAGTTAGTGGAGCGAGATAAGACTGCTCCAGCCGCGTTAAAATTCACTCTTACGTAACAATCATATACATATGTAACAATTAAAAATGCAACAGTTAAAGAGGAATCGCAAAATCGCTTGATAGTCGTCTCCTTTATATTGGCAGCTCAATGACTTCCTAGACTGAACTGGCATTACTTCATTGACGCCTGGCATTACTTGACTCACATCTAGATTAGCAATTCGAACTGCCCTCTGTTTGATATTAATAATTATATTATTAATATTAATATTGATAATATAAGTATTAGCAGAAGACCTCTAAATTCTAACCAGGTTTGGCGTCAATGTCGACAATAAAGTAATGCCGCAGCTAAAAGCCTTCACTTACCTCAGCGACGAAGTCAACAACACGGCTGGAGCAATCTCACCCCGTCCGAAATCCACAAGCGATACATATTATCCGAACGAAGTAGTTCGCAACAGAACAAACAGAGCGCGAGTTTATCGGCTCGTTACCGAAACGATACGACACTTTCGGTGGCGAAACTAATTAAATGCCAAAGGGAACAATCGGGAAATTCGCGCTCCCACCATAAATCGATTCACGCTAGGCTCGATTTTCTTCCTTTGTGCACTCGAACTATATTATTGAAAGTATCTCGAAAGCATCTCGACGAGACGGAAGATAATGTAGAAAAGTAGATGAGGAGAGAGCCGCCCTTGACAGTGAACTGCTATCGTAGGTACTTTGATGTCTGAGTGTTTGTGTATGCGTGTGTGTATTTATATACGTATTAATACAGTCTGCGTTTTTTGTATCTGTATATGTGTGTCTGTGTGTGTGTGTGTATGTCTAATACGTCTATATGTACCTATGCATACTCGTGTGTATGTGTATTTCTGCGCGCGCGGTCCTTACGTCAATAAAATACACTATAACATTATATATATACATTAATATGCATAACAGGTCTATTCTCGGGGGGGTGGGAGGGGTCTATGGGGAAGGAGGTCTCCGTATAGAGGGCGTGGAGAAAGGTCTAGAGAAACTCGGGACTGTGTCTTGGACGTAAGCTTGAAACCGCAACGTAAGTGACAATAAGATAGATAAGATAGGTCGTCGAAAAGTCGTCTAGGTTTTAGGCTAGCTGGAGAGCAGAGTAATCCTGTAATGGTAGATGCTAGTGAACGAATACGCAGGGTCTTTGGCTTCAAAATGCGCGGCGTCCTCTTAGGGTAATGGCACTACGACCTGCACGTAGGTCACGGGGAAGTAACCGGTGCGGCCGTCCAGGCTACCCTCATACCAATTCTCGTCGATCTTCTGGGTCAAGGTGATCGTGTCGTTTTCCTGCAAACAGGATGAAGTCACTAAGCTGTAAACGTCACCGACTATCCGCCTCTAAAGAGATCAAAAATTCAAAAATCAAGAAAGAATTTAAAGAAAAGTGATGAAAGATTCTCTCCTTTAAGCGTAGACATTGGAACGAGAACGAACGGGAGAGTTCGTAATGTACAAGATCTGCTTTAAATATAAGCTCGTATCTAAAATACCATCTTTGAAAAAGTCGTTTGAAAGATTAGAGTGTCCTTATATAACTGTCTGAAGAGTATCAAACACTTTTTAAATGTTCTCTTGACTTTTCTTAAACGACAGCGGGTCCTAAGAGAACCCACCTTAAATCCAAGTTCGCCGGGATTCTCGGGCTCGAAGTCGTACAGGGCTGTGCAGCACGGCGATCTCTGTATCGGCGTTCTCGCTGGCGATTTGCTCGGCGAGGGCAAGGGTGAAGCTGAAAATAGTCAGCACAAGTGTGCTAAACTACTAGAAGTCGCGCTAATCTGACGTAAGAGAAAAAAGAAACAACACGTCGCAGTGTGCAACCGTATGTCGCATCGCGTACGTACAAACTACACACTTAACAATCTGCCGTGGTGGTCGTGAAACCATCTCGCGCGGAAAAACCGTGTCGCGCAAAGCAGCGGTGTGTGGTGTCGATCTCTTTCCAAATGCGAAAGTAAAATGTGGCCCAGAACGCTCGAGGGTGCAAGTAAGCCCCTCGAGTGAAATCAATCACCGACGGAAGCTGCGTGAGGCTAATTGAAGTCTTCGCGGCAGAAGGAGACAGCTCTTCCCAATTTCTATACAAGGCATCATTTGCCTAAGATATCTCGAGGAAGAATATGAGATTTTTAGATAAAAAAAAGCGTATCACTTCTAAAATCAAAAAACTACCAAGTTAAAACGTAGGAAAGAATGCGTTTCTCGCATACTATTCTTTTACAAAATTGAAATAAACACTGCCAATTGCGTAACACTTGTAAATTAGTAAAATTTCGCAAGAATCGCTGCGCTCCTTCTTGCAACTTGGATTTCATTCGATTGCCTAAAAACTATTCAGCGCAATCCTCTTCTACGGCACGGGGTGGCAGGACACTATCTAATAAACGTGCATGTGGCGGTCAGTTATCAGCGTCGGTTATAGAAAGCGGTGGAGAATCTCAATCGAAAGGAAAAAAAAAACGAAAGAAAACGGCGCAGGATCGGTCGCACCAACGGCCTCGATTGCTAATCCTGCGGGGACTCGACGTCCCGTTTTCTAGATCATTGTTGGATAGAGCGAGAAACTTTGGACAATTACGGTGAACGTTAAGCGCACTTAACAGCGCAACAATTGGTGCAACCGCCCTCGAGCGACTCGAAAAGGAATTCGTTTGTTCGCCGGACAGAGAGACGAGGAAACCCCCATGCAAAGTTTACCATTGGTAGATTGTGGCGGGTTTCCGGCCGGAAATAGCTCGAGCTGCGAGCGCTTCCCGTCCCCGTGAATCGGAGAGCCGGCCCGACTTGCCCCTACATTGTGTCAGAAGGACAGACAGGTATGCCACATTATACACACAGCACAATCGGAGGAAGAATGGGGTGACGAATGTGACAGTGTGGCGAGGGTGCGCGTGTGTACGTGTGTGCGTGTATCTCGCGCGTGATCGCGGCGGTCGATCGAGATCGAACGATTAGCGTCCGATACACGTAATTGACTGATGTCTGTTCGGCGGAGACTTATCTTCCAAGATTTAACTCAATCGAATATTTTGTAAACTTTGCAAATAAAGCTTGATTGACATAGCAATCCTTCAATCCGTTTTATTTTCTGCAATCTCATTTGTATCGTTCAACTTATGGACGTAGTATAAACGGACCCACCATGCGCTCTATGAAAAAGTGAAGCCAGAATAACCGAGTGAGACAGAAAATAAGGGGTTGGTCGATCGTAAAGGTTATTAATAGTAATGGTTCAGCTCGGAGTGTATCGATAAGCGCAAGAAAAGCACTGTATCCTTTTTCCCCGGTTTGCAGTTTCGCGTCAATCTTCAAGCCGATTGTCCGGTTAAAGTTTCCGTCTCGGTTCAAATTTAATCGATAGAAGATAAGAAAGAAAGCGATAACTTCGTTTCTATCGTAAAGAAATATTTCGGAGGATAAAACTTAGACGACTCGAATCCCGCTCCCGTTTTGACAAGTGCGTGGTAGAGTTTGTACGTGAGAGAAAAAAATGAAACACATAGAATATTAGACACATGTGTCGCCGAATATTTTGCCAAAGTCGCTTCCATTGCAGGGTAAGAGAGACAGGAGAATGCAATATGCCGGTCAATGTAGTACGTAGGGACACGTAAACGCGTCCCTCCCTCTCCCCCACGGCGTGACAGAAAGAGAATAAGGGACGAAGAAACAGTCAAACAGCCAGACCACCCGAGTGTCGTCGCGTGGTGTAGTAGAGTATTTGTGAAATGCGTTTTACCGTGAAGAGAGAAGTTCCCACCGTTCATATGGTCCAACGTCGGCAATCCGCTGTCCACGTGCAGATCCGCCAGTGTCTTCGGCACGAATTCCAACTTTGGTCTATTTGCGGCCTCTTCTTTCCTGAGGAGCAAGACATTTACACGTGAACGGCGTTGTCCGGGGGAAATGGATGCAGTTGTGCAATAAGGAACCAACCATTGTCGTGATTTTTAATTCTGCTAAGTGATCATGAATATAGTACTCTCCAAAAGTCAATCAGTGGATTATCGCTGAAAACGGTGAATCTTCAGTGACGCACTGATTGACTTTTAGTATATTATGAAAAAATGAATCCGATTCTTATCTGCGAAAAAACATGCACGCAAACATGGAATCGTATTTGGGGGGCGAATTGTAGTTCGATCATTACTTGAGGTAACGTTGGCGCGGAATTTTCTTCCTAACGTTTAGCGAATTTTGCTCCAACGGAGAAGTAAAGTTCCGCATTGCAGAACTGCGTCCAAATGATTGCTATAGTTATTCAAACGCGTAGACGCAAAAATGGATAACTCGATCTTCTCATTGTGAAAGATTCATGTATTTAGCCGCGACGCGGAAAGAAATGTGCGCGTTGAACTAACGCTTTGTGGAAAAATACCCGTAAAGTAAAACATCGTTTTAAAAAGAACAGCAATGTTTTAGCGCACATTTGAGAAAATTACGGAAATCAGTTTCGTTGACACTATCGGCACCGACTTTGACAACAACTTTTAATTGCACCGTACAGACGTACTTTTCCAAGAGTGTTTCCGTCAACCCCCTGAGAACCTCAGTGCACTGCTGATGATATTCGAGAAGAGCCTCGCTGAAAGTTGCCAATTGTGCCACTTGTTCGATCTGCAAAAGAACGACGTAAGAATCTCGAACTGCGCGCGTCGCGCGACGTCTCGGCTTAGCCACAACGGACTCACGTCGTTCTCCAGCAAATTGAACATGCCCATCTGCGCCAGATGGAGGCTCTCCGCGAACTTCTCCTCGGCCTGACGAATCTCCTCGTCTGAAACGTGAGAACCTGTTCGCAAACGGTTGCCCCGCCAACGGCATTAAAAAGGTTGCACTACTGGGTTGCTTCATTTCCTAAATCTAAACACTTACAGTACAGCGGGCACAATAGAAAAGCGTAATTAATTCTACGAGTGCGCAAATGTATTTCTAACACTAGAAAAAAAATGATTCGATCCAGTGTCGTCGAGTACTTTGATAAAATGGTAATTTTTCACCATTTCTAAAACTAGCAACGACGCGTAAAGGCTCAGCGCAACGATTTAATTTTACAAATATGTAACTAAGAAATGTATTTTAAGGATACAAATGTCTACCAGAAAACATTTCTTCGAAAAATCCTCAATTTTACGCAGATTTTCTAATTTTTCTAATTTTTTCACAGGACTTATTACAGAATTTTGCAGGAAATTTACGAACAATCGGTAGTATGTAACAAGTCTCCAAAAATACGGGTCTCCAAAAACACAGATTTTCTAAATTTTCTAATTTTTTTTACAGGATTTTACAGGAAATTTACGAGCGATCGGTAGTATGTAATAAGTCTCCAAAAATACGGGATACCAAAAATCCTCAACTACGGTTTTACCCGGATTTTCTAAACTTTCTAATTTTTTTTACAGAATTTATTACAAAATTTTACAGGGAATTTACGAGCGAGAGGTTGTATGTAAAAAGTCTCGAAAAAAATACGGGATACAAGCTCCTGGCACGCAACGGAAATCATACCAACATATGGTGACGAGGTGCCCGACCGCGCCGGACTTCCAAAATGCGGACTGGCGGATCTCTTTCCGGTCGCTAATAATCAAGCGTTCGCCACAAAAACAGACACCGATCATCAGCAGAAAGCGCAAATTCATTCGGAGCAAATGGCGCAATAGAATCGCACGACCGCGTATCAACATACCAATAAGTTTGAATTATAACAGTTTAAATAGCACGAAAGCGAGATGTATAACATTTACAAGAATTGCCATTATATATAAAATCCCGCCCAAGAGAATGTTAATGCTAATTTATTTTGCGCCGTACACATATCAGCCGCTATTTACTTATCAAAGTGATAATTAATTCAGTTACCCATTATTTGGAACGAATTAAAAATCCAAAGTAATTTGCGGCTGTGCCAAAGTTCAAAGGCTCGGAATTAACAGTTATTATACTCAATATGTGTTACTCTCATAAAATATCGTATATACCTATAATATAATTTAATATATCGTAACATTTGTGCGAGAGAAATTTATTCAGTTACTTGGCTTAAAGATATTAATATTTATAAATTGCGAAACACACGGATAACTCGCTTGTCAAAGCCACCGAACAGTTTTTTCCTTTCTTCTGTATCTTGAGCGACGATTCTGATGCAGCGAGCGAACTAATTACACGAACAATAATTTTCTCCGTATAAAACGCACATCAAGGCATTTTTCTCGCGTTCCACTTTCAAGTCCACATTACGACGCCGATTTGTGATTCTATTTGATCGTGCTCATGCAACGCAGAACATGCGAGTAAGAGATCCCCTTTCTATTGCAAAAAAAGTTGCACCATTTGCATCTACTCATGCAACGATTTTATCACGATTCCTATTTTGCAGGGGGAGGGCGAGTCATGTACGAGACATAATTCTATTTTCCCACGCGCATGCTAACAGCGGGGAGACGAGGCTGTCTTCGTAAAAGGCTTAAAAACCCACCGACGTTACGCTGGAAAAGTATAAGCAAAGAATCGAAATTGCCTGAAAATCTCGAAAGTGCAAAGAAAGCGACGTAATCGTCAAAGCGAATCGTTCGTGGACGTAAAAAATAATGCTGGAGAAAAAGAGATATAGAAAAGATATACGATGCAACTCACGAAAATGAAAACTTGAAAAGGATAAAAACCTTTATCTTTATGCGCGTCCCTTTTGTTCAAGTACACAGTTCACAGAGAAGAGAATTACAGAAATGTATAATAAAATGAACGAATGAAAAGCGTCGTTATTCAAAAACGACATTTCTGCGGCTGTTAGTCCTTACTTTTACAGAGGCGTATCGTTCCCTCAGCGCTTTATTCGTCACGTCTCTCTTTCGAAAATGGTGAAAATCTCGTAACCGCGAGTTTTTTTTCTCCCCGCTTTCCTCTTTCGGAAGAAAGTAATCTCGGTCATGGCGCTTTTGCCTCTTCGAGAACGGTGATTCTGCAGTTGTGACCTTCCGCCATTGCAGCGCGGTCCCGGCGTAATATCGTCTCTTTCGCGTTTTCTTTTATTACACCGCCACCTCGAAGATCGCGAGCGTGCGGCCCCTCTCGCGCGCCCCGAGGGCGCGTTTCGCCCGGCGTCGTTTCACTCCGCGCGTTATAGCTCCGTCACGGTTTTTATTTCAATTCATCGAGCCGCCGGGCGACGACGGCGTTCGTGCAAGGACACGCGCGACGACGGCTCGCTCGCCTGAATAAATCAATAGGAGCGCGGAAACGCGAGAGGACGAGAAGCGAGGGCAACATGCGGGGGACCTCAACGTACCTTTCGCCTGGCGTCTTCGCTTGCAATCGAAGTCCAGCCTACGGCCTTGCAGTTTCTTCCGATGGTGCTGAAATCAACAAATCGGTGGAGATCGAGCGCGTGCGAGGGGGCCGCGAGGAGGCGCGGCGCCTAGCCGAGCGCGACTATACACAACTTTTCCAATAACCGTACCATCACTTCTTTCAGATCCTTAGTCTGCAGATGGTGCAGCGGCTCGAGGAAGTTCTGCTTGATGTTATCGTCCAACGAATACTTGACGTCCGCCATCTGCTTCATGGCTTCGCCCATTTCAATGAGAGCCTGGGCTGCAAGGATTGATAAACATGGGGTGGAAGGTAAGGTGGCGTTCAGACAATACGACCTATCGATCCTCGATATTTCTCCCCCCTTTTTTTAATCGTAAGACTAAAATGTCAATAAACTTGGATGCGAAAGCAACTCTGACACGCGCGACGACTATTTTCTTTCATCAACTGAGAAATAATTACCAGGTGATCGTCCTCGTCCCCTGTCAACAAAATTGCCGCGTACAGCAGGGAATGATATATTTTTGGAAATGAGAGGAAAATAAAATCGTTAGATTTTAGTTTTAGTAAAGGTACTCGGGGTAAAAATAGCAATCGCCGTGAAAGTAATTTTAAAAGATGATCCCTGTTCGGGCGAGAACATTTTAGACAAGGAGGTGCGGATCGAATTTCCCCCGACACCGCGAAAAACGCGCGATCGTCCAAGTTTAAACTGCTTGTACCGAAAACGCTGTCTTCGCCCATTTTCTTGCCGTAAAGGAGCATGCAATCGCCAAGTACACCTTCCGGCTGGGGATAGGTGGACGCCTTTGCCTGGCCGCTGAGTTTGCTGATACCCTTGACCGCGGCCATCTTCGCCCTCGCCGTCGGGTTCGGTTGAAGGAACTCCTTCGTCTTCATCTGCAGCTCCTCCACCAGCTCGTACGTGACGTCTGTTTTCTATACATGACGTGTTTATGTGAAGCCTTCGTCTCTTGTCAATTCACTTCAACGGGGACGTCAGGGAATTCTTTATAAAGCTTTGAAATTATATTCACGATGCGTACGAAATGGCTTATCAATCCAAGAGTATATTTATTTAATAATGAATAAATTCTTGGCATAAATTTCAAAAGCATTATCGTCTTCTTTCAGGATTGTCCTTTATTTATTATCCAATAATTTATTATTCCCTGAGAGTATTAAATTTATTTATTTATTTATATTATTTAGCATGTATCATTTAAGAATCGGTAAGACTCAATTCATTTTTGACGAATCTTTACACAAAAGGTTTTTTAAAATAATCCTTGTAAGATTTACGTATTATTTGACCTCTCTCTTACCTCAAAATTGAAACTGCTATCGATTCTTTTCAAAATAGATTTGATAAAAATGCACACAAAGAATCTTTATCACAGAACTAAAGGCGATTGCAGAGATGAAATTTAAAAACGATTCTCAATAAAGAATTTAGCACGCGTCATTTAAGAAATGACAAGACGTAATTCATTTTTGGCCAATCTTTACGCGTGTTTCAAAGTCTTTTTGAAATAATCCATGTAAGATTTGCGCATTATTTGATCTCTCTCTTACCTCAAAATTGAAACTGCTATCGGTTCTTTTCAAAATAGATTTGATAAAAAT
>NW_011967137.1:619726-622068 GCF_000949405.1 Vollenhovia emeryi
GCACACAAAGAATCGTAATCACAGAACTAAAGGCGATTGTAGAGATGGAATTTACAAACGATTCTCAATAAAAAACAAAATACATGGCGTTATCTATGTTATATCAGCGTTAAAAGTGAAGTATATTGAAGAAAGGAGCCGCCGGTAAGAAGTTTTTCCAGAACTTCGTTTTATAACACAGTCAATCTCGCAACTTCTAGCTTCTGGCTTCGTACAACAGAAGCGTCGAGAAGGCGTTTTAAAAGATTGATAAGATCCTCAGCCGGGCCAAAAAAGCCGGGTAGGATCTTTGAAATTCAGCAATAATGCCAATAAATAAACATGCTAGTCATCTCTTTCCTGACGTCCTCACAAAGGAACCATGCAAAAATGTGAAAGGCGCTCATCACACATACACACACACACACACACACACACACACGTACGAATATACACATTTGAGAGAGATAGACGAGAGAAAGAGAGATGTACGAAAATACACTACTCACCCTCTCCATATCCACGAAATCGACGTCGAGCTTCGTTCCCTCTGCTCCGCCCATCTTTTCCGTCATGTACTGCAAGAGAGAACCGTTATCCTTAGCTTAAAATCTATAGCCACTGGTGAAATGAATATCGCACTTTACCGATTTCACAAATCTCTTGATTCGACCTGACAAGGTCGTGCACTTGTCGGAACTCGAGTCGGTTTAATTTGACAAAACTTCTCGACTTTATATCTGGATATATTAGAACTTTAGAGAGAAAAAAGTATACAAGAGTTGGAATAAACGTACGGCTAAATATACAGGGATTTTCGATAATTTAAGACTCCGAAGGTGCGGAGAATCAAGACAAGTGCAAAAATCGCGAAGACGACAATTTTAAAAATACATCGGATTTAAAGAAGGCAGAAAACCGACAGGTGTATCTCGCGTTTAGTCAATTTTAGCGTATCTTGAGCGAGCACTTCACGCTTGCACGATCACTACCCCGCGAACGAGAAATTCGTTCCTGAAAATGTTCTTTTGGACTACGTAAACCGCTCTACGAATACAAGAATATGATATTTCCGCGGTCAGACGAGGCCGGCTAATTGCTCGTAAATCGGGATTTACGCCCTGGAAAAAAAACCGGCAGGAGATTTTCTCGAACAACGGGACATTTCCCGAGGGCGAAGTCAGGAGTGCGAGACCCCGAAAAGTATCGCGGAAAGCGTTTACGTACAAAAAGGGGGGGATGTTAATGGCAGAGAAAATATCATCGACAAGGCAGGAACGGCACTTTCCTGGATCAATAACACCCGCAACAATACCAGCCAAGATCTACGAAGCGTCGCCCACACGAGTGGTGAAAAAAGGGCCACGCATCCTGCCAAGGCTCGCGAAAAATAGGTCAGACGGCTTGGCATGGGAAAGTATATGTGCGACACAACGACTATGCAATTTCTGCTAAATGAATTTCAAGTGTCCGCTTCGAGATTACTCCAAAACTTCGATGAGCCTCGTCGATTATATTTTATTGGATTAACCACTCGCGCGTGTTAAGGTTACATATATTACCGGATTTAGAACGGGAATATCGTGCAAAACACTCCTTTCACATTTTACAGCTAAATATCAAGCTTCGTACATTCTTTATCGAAACCTGCTAAATTACCTCCGCGCGGGATTAAATTTTTCTCGCGAAACTTCAGCTCTGTGTCACCTACAAGATTAAAACGATATAATACTGTACGATGAACTATACGAGACGTAAAAGAAAAGTTTGTTAAAATAAGATAATTCCGATATAGTCGGGTTAACGATTTCCTTCGCGTCCCCCTTTCCCTTTTTCTCCCTTTCTCTTTGCTGTCTTTTCCACTTAAAAATTTCCGTAACGCAAACAATAGGAAAAAAGTTACCTCGAAGTTAGCGCTATCGGTATACTCTAAGCTCTTTTAAAGCCCTTCCAAGTGCATTTTGCGCGCGTAACTCGGTTTCATTCACGCCAATTCAAATGTTTTCCCCAGCGGCAAGCAACTAGAATTCCCGATAATCGCCAGAATATCCGATCAATTCGCAATGTCACGTTCTATTGAAAAAAAAATCGACTCCCTTGTGCACGAACAAAACGTAACGTCGATGCGTAGTGCCGGGCGATGTGTTTTTTCCTGTGCAGTCAATTGTATGCAAAAAGAAAGAGAGTAAAGGACACGGAAATAGTATCGTACGTTTAACAGCGCTGAGCAGTGAGCTTTGCGAGCGGGATTACTCGCAGGAGAAGAAGGGACAGAGAGAAAGAGAAACAAAGAGAGAGAGAGAGAGAGAGAGAGAGAGAGAGAGAGAGAGAGAGAGAGAGAGAGAGAGAGAGAGAGAGAGAGA
>NW_011967137.1:622289-666176 GCF_000949405.1 Vollenhovia emeryi
AGAGAGAGAGAGAGAGAGAGAGAGAGAGAGAGAGAGAGAGAGAGAGAGAGAGAGACCCTGACCCATTTAACAATGACCTACTTCCAGGGATGCGCACAGGGACGTAGGCGTCACTCGTACTCCAGTAAACGTTATCCTGGAGTAAATTTGACCTACATCGCGTCACTCGCAATGTCGTACGCTTTAATACCGACGGGAGCGTCCCGTTTCCGGCGATTCGAAATCGCGCCTATGAAATATTATCACGGATGTCCCCATAAACGGGGTAAATCGCCCCGAAACCGGAATCGTAGAATTTAAAAATCATAGAATTTAAAATTTAAATTCACCGCGGTAAAGAAAAATTGTTTTTTTTTCCCCAGAAAAACTGAATACTGAATTTTACATGTAGTTTGCGTGTGTGCAGTAAAATAACGTTACGTGGCAAAATGTCTGTTATTTGCTACCAAAAATTGTTTCATCACACTTAGATTAAATGATATATAAATATTTGTATTAAAATTAAATTTATACTAACCAGCAATTTACATTAATATGGCGAAATAACGTTAATGATAAATAGAAAATAATCCACGTGAGTAGTCTCTCTTCTTTATTTGAGGAAAGAAGAAATAAAACCCCAGGCTCTATGTTGAGATTTCGCGAATTATAAATTATACCCCAGACTTTTCGTTTTTAAATCGGTTCTATTCGAAACGGTTTTTCTACCTATTTCAATAACGTGGATGACGTAAAAATATAATTGGAGGAGCGTCATCGGCGAGATTGAGACTCCGAAGAAGCGATATTTATAACCGATTCATAACTCTTGCAACGAGCGGAACTTAAAACTCGATCAGAGCTTGAATAAGATCTTAAATTTCAACGCCGCCGCGCCGGTGCAGTCGCGACGCGTATCGCAAAACTCTTGACACACATTCGGCGCGGACTCGCGTCGCTCTTTCGGCTTTAAAAGCACCTTTAAAGTAAGGTACCCCGTGTCACGGATTCGCTAAGGGTGTCGAGCTAAATAAGGATTAATTGCGCCACTCAACTGGCACATTCGTGCTTGAACGAGACCTTTGCACTCGAATTAAAGCAACATCCAGATTGACCGGCGCGGGCATCGGATTTCACAAACGTGTTCGCTTGCGAGTGATATCGAGTCGCGATTAGAATTGTACGTTCGCACAGAAAGGATTTCTATTACCGAGACAAAAAATATTCTTGACGCATTTATATTTCTCACAACCTCATTTAGTGTAAAAATAAGACAATATCAAAATTAAATCAATAATTCTTAGTCTCCTCTATCGAATTAAAAAAGGGCTTACTTTTGAGACAAGAGTAACTTATATTAATGTAAGTTTATATAGTCTTGTGTTTAAAATAAATTTTCCCTCCATCTTATACAACGACAAAAGACGACACATACTATAATTTTATTCTACATTGTAGAATTTTTTCTTGAAGATTAAAATATCCCTTTCTCTATAATAAATATAATTGACGTTATATCAATCCTATTTTATGATACATTCAAGTGTAATTGGATCCGGATTTTTTTTCTGTGGGTGCAGGCCGTATCTTCGAGATAAAAGGAAACGAGTCGGAAAATCTGACCTTTAAAGAGAGACGGGACATTTCGGTATTCGTTATTATATCAGAATATTATCAATTGCAATTGCGTTAAATGTCAAGTGCTAAAGATTAACTACACTTGTACAGCGAAATTAGTTATTTCGCGTCAATCTCTCGTATCATTTTTGATATAATTGGTTAAACCGTATCGTCTGTGGAAGCACTCGACTAGATTACATCTGATTCGTACATCTGTCATAAATACTATGTTATTTTATAACATATAACGGTTTATATTTCAGCACAATATATTTATACATTAATGTTACGATAGCACTTGTAACTTTAATTACAAATAATATTAACCATGAAGACGACAATTAAAAAAATTATGTTTAAGGAGACCAAGAAAGATCATCAGACTCCAATAATAAAATAAAAACCGCACAAAGAAATAGGCAATAGGAGTCAACACAAGACATTGTGTGTGAAATATATAAAATTTAATATAATACATCGAAATATATATAAATTATACTCGCGGCGACGAGAGATTCAATGCGACGATACGAGCTGGTATCCGAATACGAGCATCGTTTAAAGAAACAATTGTCGTCCGTAAGTAATTTCAAGTTAGTAAGTGTTTAGATTTTTGGACGTTGTACGATTTCATGTGTGAATCGCGCGAGATATCCGTCTTGCCGATTAACCGAGCATCGATAGCAAATCGCGAGGATTCAGCGGACACGCGACGATAGCGATTACTGATTATTCACAGAGAGCGATCGCGATTTTTTCCCGTACTTGTCGCGAACGCGTACCAAGAACAATACGGCGCGGACCGGTCCGTTCGACTGTCGCCGCGTGAATAATAGGCACAGTGAGAATAATAGACTGTTTTCGACCGAAGTGATTGATAAACCTTAATAATCGACGGAATTTTAAACAGACTCCTATTACCTGTTTCACTTATACTAATTCAAACGTCGTTAAAACACGTGAAATTATTTTGAAATGTGAAAGAAAATGTTGAATTTTATTATGGTTCCTTTCTCGCGATATTATTTTGGGGGAATATTTGTAAGTAGAAGAAATTAAAGAGAATTAGATAGAGTGCAGTAAACGTGCACCTGGAAAAACCTCGTTGAAAAATATTCCTAATTTACACTTTTCGCTAAATTATTTAATCTAATTATGGCGCTAGATTCAACATTCATTGTACATTTGTCATCCAGCAGGATCACACTTCGTGTGATCGAAACGTCTGGCGTAATAATTTATTATATTTCGATGCATTAAATTTTATATATTTCACACATAACGTCTTGCGTCGACTCCCTATTGCCTATTCCTTTGCTCGTTTAAGGAAACATTTTTCCAAATAATCTACTCGCTTAACAGCGATCTAATATATTCTATTAAATTATATAAACATTTGATTATAGCGTCGAACACGCGTGTAAGCGTTTTCGTTACCGAGGACGATGTACCTTTAAATATCTCGTGTGTGTGCGATCGAATTAAATTTCAGGCAAACACGAGGACGCGGAAAAGCGAGGCGTACACTCTCGAAAGTGCCGCACGGTCGATCGGCCTGTAACATCGTCGGCGAGTTCGCGACATCGGGAGAGCCATCCATCGCGCGTCGTAAAAATATCCGTTCGCCCATCGTCCTAACATCGATAACGACCAACAGGACATCCGCGATATTGCGGGGTTCGATCTGGCGGCGGCGTGTAACATCACAACGACGACGATGCACTTAGAGCTCCGCATTCGCCGCACCGGCCGCGTACATATATCGCGGCAAATGCAATTAGGGCACAGAAAGTGAGGTAGGCACGTGCGTGTGTACGCGCGTGTACGCGCGCGTACGTGTACGCGTGCGACGCGTGCGTGCGTGCGTTCGATTCCGGGGTTTTTCGCGCCGCGAGACAAACATGCAATTTTCGTCGAGGCGCAATATGGCGGGTATTACGCGTTATTTACGTGCGCAGTATCGAACTATCGCTTTATACGCGAAAATAGATGTGCGTACAACGATAGCCTCGGAAATGCCTTTAATAAATCGCAGTGAGCTCGCCGATGCTCCGCAGACAAAATGCCACGGCGCTCTCGTGTCAGAGATTGTAAATAATTTAATCGCGAATAAAAATGCACACGAATTTATCACCGTATTTATTTGAATTTATCCTTTTCCCACATCCTCTCTTATAATTTTCAAAACTCTTATGACTCCGCTTTGACACATTAATTAAAACTGAATTACGTGTTAATTTATTAAAATTTATTATGTCATATCAAAGCAAAATTAATACGCTGATCAATACTTTATTTACTAAATGAGAAAACCGCAAGCCGACCTTTAAAAAATCCATGTTCTATATTGACCGTATGTATGTGTTAAACCACGAACATAACATAATAGATAGAATGAGACAGAACCGAAGATCCAGGGGCTCGATTCTTGAATTCATTCGACGGAGAAACGTATGCGAAAGTTCTGCCCTTACAGAAAGGTTGCAGGTTGATCGGCTATTCGCGTGGTTTTTAACCGATCGACCTTCAACTTTTACCGTGCGAGCAGAATTTTCGCGTACGTTTCACCCTCGAACTCAAAAATCGAGCCCCTGATCTAAGGGGCGATACAAGCATTTCAATTAGCGGCGCGTTTAATTGTCATCGCTGAAACTTTCATTAGCGCGTAGCCTCAAAATAGCGTGTGGCATTTCTCATAAGCGCGCCGCCGTAAAAGTGCTCCGAATGCAAATATCTCGCACGCCGACGCACCGATCGATGGCCCGTCGTTCATCACGAAGATTCGTCGGTGGGGTGTGCACAATTAGGGGCGCAAAGGTCAGAAGCTGCGGCTGCCGTTGTCGCGCATCACCGAGGATCTCGCGCGGCTCCCCGAGAAGCTGTCCGGCCACGGTCGATAGTTGAAAATCGCGCGTTACACAATCGCCTCGGGCGATCCGCGTGCAATAATTCGCGTTGTTTCGCGCGCCGCTCGCGCCTGGTCCCGACGAGACGACACGGCTTTCCGTTTGGCATTTGCGACCGGCTGCAGTGCAGTAATTAAGGCCAGGATAACATCCCGCCAACGCGTCTCGCGTCACGGGACTCGTAATAAAAGTCACAAAGGGTTGTTCTTACGCTCGACTCTGTCGGCAAAACTCAAAATGCATGGCGATATCCTCCGCGTTAAATCGTAAAAGGTAAATGTAATGGACGTAGCTGTGTATAGTAAAAAGTAATATAGAAGTAAATTAAATACAAAGATGATAAAGTCAAGCCACGAGGGAGGGGGGGGGATAGATAATAAAAATAATAATGGTTTGATTTTCTTTCCCGTGGCTTTCTTTAAATCGTAATATTAATATGTGCGGCGAGCGCAGTAATGAGCGCCGGCAACTTTTACCGATATTTCCCCTCGGAACTAACTGACGCGTTTGCATAATCGCGAAGAGTACTTTACTGTGTTACCTGCGGCTGCGAGCGGCGCATGGGAATAATTGCAGTAATTTTCATTATTGCGTCTCGACAATGCACACGGCAGAAATGCCATATAGGCGTGCAGAATCTCGCACGACACATAAGCGCACGCATCTCGCCCCGTTTAACGCGGGACACGGCCTCGCGTCTACGATGTTAAGAATTTCATAATCAAGCTCCCCGATATTTGGAGCGCAAGTTACGCACGACGCGTGTCCAACGAGATTTTCATCGTGCAGATTTTCATCAAGGGCAAACGATTGCAAAATTAACAGAAGGGTACCGACACAAAGACCATGCGGGCGCGCGAGCACGTTGATATAATTACGCGTAATCCCGCGTAATTGCCGAGATATTTATTCGAAACAGCAGATTCCGATAAGCCTCGAAATACAAAATCAAGATTTATCAAAACGAGTGATGTATTAATTCTCATTCGCTAGAAAAATGTACTTTTACTGTTTTTTTTTTATACATTTACTCCGATAAAAACAAGTGGGATGCTTTACCGCACTTCCAATTTGACAGATATACAGGGTCATTTTAAACGATCCACGCAAATATCTCCAAAAAATATGGAAGATACTCGTCCGGAAGATCTCGTTTCGTTAACGTAAAGGCTCATCATTAATTTGGTAAGCACGTCTCTTGCAATTAACAATCAGCCGTCAATTCGTCACGGTCTCGTTGCGACTTTATTATTGAGAGCAACAGCGACCGCGCTTCTCTGCCCGTCATTTCAAGATTAAACGTGACGGCGTGATAATGCCCTCGACTGCAGTTGATACGAAATTTCTCCGCATATAGCATGCTGGACCAAACGATAACTCGCATCAACCGGTTGTCAAACTCGGCCTCGTCAGTAATATTCCAACAGATGAATCACAATGAAGAATTCGTTGGAACAGGGAGGAAGAATTTTCTGTTAAAATTTACCCCGAAAATCATGCAATCGTGGGACAATGTTGCACTTTGAACAACTGTATGAGAGTTTTTGGAAATTTTACCATACATTTCGCTAGTAGATTTCAAAAACCTCTCATAAAGTTGCTCGAAATGCCGCGTTGTCCGACGATTACATGATTTTCAGAATAAATTTTAAGAAAAACATTCCCTCCATGTTTAATATATTACTCGTATTTTAACGCGGAGAAACAAACGTGTATTATTTACTGAGGAAAAAACAATATTTTCCTGTCGCTGTAAAGTATGTACTGTTACGATATTACGGCTAAGGGATTCTCCCTCTCGTGTCTTACGCATTCCAGACCCCCAGATTCTGAGAGTCTCGAAAATCGCGCGAGATTCCCCAATAATAAAATTCCCATACATACACCGGGAATTCTCGAGGAATGTCGAGGGGGGAGGGGGAGGAATATCGATCCCGCCGATGCCAAAGATAATTCACATGATTATATTTCACGTAACAATAATTAATAGCAATTAATTTGCGCTTCGCGTCCCACGAATTTCGGAGAGCATCGGGCTCGTTTGCTTGTTTTCTCGATTGCATTAGCTGTTGCGGGGAACATCGCGGTAATGCCGAGATTCTGGCTGCGTTACGCGAACATCGCGAGTTTCCCGACGACGCGTAATCGCATTAAGACACCGAGCATTTCGCGGGGAACGGACGGCGTTGGCAGACGAAAGTTCGCGACGTCTAAGTAGCAATGCATCGCCCGGTAATTGGCGTAACGTGGCCCGAGCGTCGTCGTTAATGCGAACGATTAAACTTTGCAACGGTGTTTCGCATAATGAATACGGCGAATCGTGCGTGCGACGCTACCCTTAACGCATCCCGAGCACTAAATCAAGTGTAGCAAACGCGCAAAACTTCTTGTCGTTTAGTCAAATGAGAATGAACACCCTTCCCACAGTAGGCAGGCCCTAGATTCTTGGATCCACTCGCAAGAGAAACGTATACGCAACTCGTAGCTCTCGCAGAAAAGTCGCAGGCCGTTTGGTTAAAGTAGTTATTTCGTAAAATCATTTACGTGAGAATTGTTTCAAATTTTTACGGTTTATGCTTTACATCAATACGTGCAAAGTAAGACTAATTAAATTAAAATTGACCGTCTCAAAGTTCTAAAGAAAATGTTAAAGTTTGCTAAACGAAATATTACGTGTAAAACACGCTAAAAAAATTTTTGCACGTAACAATATAATTCGTTGTAATATTATTACACGTGAAATATTATTTACGCATATTGTTATGCGTTAAAATATTAATATTTGCTTTTGCAAACGCGAATGATGGTGTACATTTTATTTTTTTAAGCTTAACGGTGATCCAAATAATTCGATTGCTAATTGCGGGCCCCAACATGGATTGCTAACTGTCTTTTTTTTTCCCCAGAGTATAAGCGCGTATTCTTTTCATAATAAGACTGAAGTAGTTGCTGTTAGAACAACGGCGAGTTGAAACGTTGATACACCTTTGCGCGCAAATTTGGAACAATAAACGGTACGTACAAAGCAAGGAAACACGTTTTCTACCTAACCGAATACTGCAATCTTAACTGAAATTACTTCTGCGAGCAAATACTCCTCAGTAAAATAAGAAAAATATATTTTGAGGAAATCTAACGGCTCTTTCAGGTTTAACCTCACATATTTTTAAACGTGCGTATAAGAGACAATTATTTGCAATTAGGTGAGCTTATTTGTAATGAGATGAAATAAAATGAAATCATGTAATCGGTGGGACAACATTTTAGCTAGTGGTTCACCCCCTTGGTCACAGGCCTCTCTGTCGTGGGATTTTAAATGCCGACGGTCGAAACGGCGTATTATCGTCGAATGAAAAAAAGCTAGCTAAATTGGAACAACTGAAACCCCTTAAAATAAAATTTCGCGAAGGGAGAAAATCGAATTTTAATTACGCGAACTGGTGCGCTACCGACATAGGCAGCCGCTAAAAGAAATCGACAAGCTCCTCGATAAAAGAAATAATCCACGCGCGAGGCGAATCTTCGGACGATAAATAATTCCTTCCGTCAGCGCTGCGTACCGAATTGTTATTATTAATATTCAATATCGAAGAAAATATTTCAACGTATTATATCTCAAATAATGTGGAAAGATATTTCGCAAGTTATTTCGCTCTCCAAAGTCCAACTTCCGCTTGCAAACTTGTTATTCCACGGAAAAGATATTATTGATCCCGCGCAGTGGAAAGATCCATTGTCAAGTCGCCGAGATGAATAAGGCGCTTCCACGACGGATGCTTACCTGATTCGCTTTGTTGATCTGCTTCTTGAGCCCGGCGAACGCCATGGTGATGTCGCGTCGTTGCCTACCGGATCACGCGCAAATCGTCCCGAACTGCAACAGAAACGGGACAGTCAGACAGGTTGCACGTGCGAGCGCGAATCGAATAGAGAGAAAGGGATTCGTACGGAGGAAAGAAAAAAAAAGGAGAAAGACAGGGGGAGCGGGCGCGCCGAAAAAAAATGGAACGAAAGTTTCGAATCTACGGTCGGCGACGGCTGCTGGACGCTCGCCAAGGCGAGCGGGATGATTTTCAATGTTATCGATCGACCGTACACGTCGTCTTTTCCAGCATCATGACTCGTCGCTGATGTAACCACCCGTGGTCGCCTCGCGTGCGGCTCGATCGTGCAGGTGCCGCGCGGAGGGCGGAGGGCGACGGCGACGGCCCTCGCGATGATCTCACGCGCGCAAGCCGTAAACGTCGTAACGCGCCGCCGACCCGACCTCTTAACAGGCTCTAATGAGAGTAAGTAATGCGTGCTCTTATTTAACGGACGGCACGCATCGATAGGTCCCTCACGCGCGACTTCCGAAGCGGCTTCAGCGCGACGGGAGCGTCGAGAGTAACGTCGCCGAATTTTACGCGTGGGAAAGCGCGTAAATTTCTAATAACAACCCGCTCGCGAAGGCGAGCGATGCGCTGCAAATTCGTAACTTATTTAAATCCGTCGGGCGCAAGTCATAGAACTTCTCTCCGTCGCTCTATGGTCCGATCGATGAGCCGGTGTCTATATTGGGAGTCTCGTTACGGCAAGTAATGCGTGCGCTTATTAATGCAGCCTGCGTATATCGATCTCCCGTGAAGGCTGGCGTGCAGAAATGTCGCAATAAAAATAGAGGAAGTGTATACATTTTAAAAATTTATGAATGATAAATCCACGGGATGGGCTTAACAATAGAGCGAGTCACCGCGTCGCCTTAATAAAGGCAATACCGCGAGTCGATAAATTTATATACGCGGAGATGTCCGGCGCAATACAGAAATTTTATTCGCGAAACCTAACGATGAATCTATTAAAGGGAAATTGCTCGATTAATAATAAGTGACATATTTCTCTCGCTGACGGATCTCTCGCGCGAAGACAAGACGTGTAATATAATGGAGTTCTGGCAACGAGATGTGTACTGCAAAAAAACCCACGGCGGATTTCAACGAGAGTGCAAACGCCGTGCACCGATAGACTCCTATCGATAGACTCCACGAGGCTAACCGAGTTGAACAGTTTTACGTAACAGGAGCGTCCTAAGTACGATCGCGAGATATTTAAACGCCAAATCTGTAACAATCGAACACGATTGACACACGGAGAGAATTTTTTCTCTTACTAGTAAAATGTATGGCAAAGTTTCAAAAATACAGTTGTTGAAAATGCCACACGTCGCCCCACGACTACACGACTTTCAAGGTAAATTTTAAGAGATTATTCTTCCCGTTTATGCGCCGCGAAAGATCGACAGGTCCCACGGATGCAACAATACAAGTCTCCCATAAATATAGTTGACAATAATGAAGCTTTCAATCGACCATAACTGGCAACGTGTTTGTTAACCCAGAAAATTTATGGCGAAAAATATTACCTCAGCCAGGGTTTGAACCTGGACCTCCCTACACTCTAGGCGAGCGTCACACCAATTCGACCACCGAGGCATATAATATGTCAAATTGGTGAGACGCCCGCCTAGAGTGTAGGGAGGTCCGGGTTCAAATCCTGGCTGAGGTAATATTTTTCGCAATAAATTTTCGGTGTTAAAAAACACGTTGCCGGTTGTGGTCGATTGGAAGCTTAATTGTTGTTAGTCGTGTACTGGCGTCAAATAATTCTTGATGCTAAATATAGTTCCTTAGAGTGCGCGAATTTCTTGAAGGCACACGTATCGAGCCGGAGAAGCTCTACAAGCAGGCGCAAAGTCCATAATTGACCCGAGCGGTCGGCGATTCCGACCAGCACAGGTCGTCGGAGTCTTAGGCGATCAATTAATCTCGTCACACCAGCCGAAGGTGAGCCGAACTCTTCACGCGCACTTTCCACTCGCAGGGGGTCGTCGCGAGAAATCATCGCGGCCGACGACAACGCTTCCCGAGCGATCCTCGTCGATTGTGGAATCGAGGCTTGACGTGCCGGCAGCGGAATTCTCCGAAGTGAATAAACGCTCTATTAACGAGAGGAGCCGCTGCTTATACGGCGAACCTCCAGAATAGCACGCATTGATGGCACCGCGACGTAACGTCGAAATTCCCTTCGTACGCGCTGATGAACGCGACATTTTTATTACTAAGCCCGGGAAGGCCGAGCCCGTGATAATCGCAGGAGTTTCGTCACAAGTACGGTTGACCCGGGATCGTAACTCCAAGAGAGCCTCGAGGTAAATCGACAGAGACGAGGAGACAAGATTCGGTAAGTGGGCGACTGGATGGGAAGATGGTGGATTACTGACACAGTCCGGCAGCTACGGTTAACGTCCCACGACTTTCTTGCGACACGACAGTTTGACCAGCGACGTGCTGACTGCACGGTATCGAGTATTTGCACTCTTCCGTTAACGTTTTGTTACCTCAACGGTAGAGCTTATGGCAATAAATAAACGAACGGCAGTGGGACGCATAATATTGAAAGAATAGATGGCAGTGCGG
Organism: Vollenhovia emeryi; assembly: GCF_000949405.1. Lineage (NCBI taxonomy): Eukaryota > Metazoa > Arthropoda > Insecta > Hymenoptera > Formicidae > Vollenhovia > Vollenhovia emeryi. The sequence continues at coordinate 633,250 of NW_011967137.1, forward strand.
TACTGAATGGTGAAATATAGAGTCGTATAATATAACAGTAGAATAATCCCATCAGATGAAATTCAAGTAGGAAATTTATGCGAGAAGAGAGGTGATAAGATAAGATAAAGCTGCGGTAAAAACTGCAGTCGAAACTCGCAGGAGGCTATAATACGCGGCCGGAATGACTTGGACGTGTAGCACGAAGGGCTATAACGTAGGTCGCGAGCGGGTATAGTACACGATACCGAAAAGGATAAGAGTTACTGTAGTAGGTAGCGCCGGGTGGTAGCACAGAATATAGAGAGCTATATACGTAGCTCTACAATACGGGGCAACTACAGTATAGTGCTGTCAGGTAAAAATGGATCTATGGAGAGGGACCCGACCCTTCCGATCACGGACGTAGGCAGACGAAGACAGCCACGTTAGTGGATTCGGCCCCGAGTGTTACAACCCCGGCAGAGCGATCGCGGATTCTACTAGTCACCGAGCTCGCTGTGCCCAGCGGCAACCTCGCCTCGTGTGTCATCCATAGTCCGCGGACGGGACGACACGTCGCTCCGGAAGATATGCGTCACACCGCACGCGATACCCCGAATCGCGGGCGCAGCGGGTCCTCGCGCCGGGGAGGAACGACCCGCCAGCCGCGATAACAACGCAACGCGAAACGCAACGCGGTAGCGTCGGTGGCTGGCGAACGGGTCCGCGCGTGCATAGAGCGACAAGGACGTGTTGTGTCTCACCTCTGAGCGCTCCGGCCCTCCGGCGCGTAACACCGAACGCAACACCCCCAAAATGCACGGCCTGGTGCGTGCGACGCCGACGTGGACGGCGAGAACGTGGAGACGACGTTGGGCCGCGTCGACGGCGAACGGGACACGAGCGAGATACGTGCCTCTACGTGAAAGAGGAACAGGAGGGATCCGCGTGGGCCCACGAGCACCGCGAGAGAGCACCCCACTGACTACTCTCGTACGTGAGCGCTCTCTCGCACACCGCCAAGTCTCCCCCTGCTAGGGGGTAGTTTTCTGCTGGCCGATCGATACGCGGCTCGGTTTCTCGCTCTCTCGCTCGCGTGCTCGCTCCCCCCCCCCCCCCACCGCCCTCTCTCTCTCCCTCTCGCTGGTCCCCGTCTCTCCCTCGCCACGTTTCGATACCATTCCCTACCCTTTCTCTCGCGATAGCCACCTCTTCACCGTCAGGGACGGATCCAGGGAGGAAACGGAGGTTGAAACAATTCTTCGAACGCGCCCCTCCGTAAGACGTCCTCCCGAAGGCTCGAAATATCATCTCGCAACGCGACACGTGAAATATCCAAGCGTAACAGTAATAATCATAATTAACTTCCTCGGAGAACGCGACTTTTTTCAACCCCCTCGCGATTCCTCCTACGAGTCTCTTCAAGATCCACCTCTGTCTGCCCTTTCCCTATCGTCCTCTCTCTCTCCTCCTTCCACGTGCGCCGCAACCCTCGACTTTATTCGCGCGCCTTTGCTCCCTTTACAGTTATACCGGGTGTCTGTAACGGCGAGGAGTCATTGCGGTGTATCGCTTGCTTCTGGAATTAGCGCGCGCGCAATAGGGATGAATAGGGTGAACAATGTCATTTCCTGGGGCGAGACAACGTGTAAATCTCCATTCTTGTGAACGAAATCTAATTTAGCACGGCCGATCCGCTAAACACAAGTTACAAGGTAATGGGCCAAAGTGAATGTATATGAAACTTTCATAAGTTATTTTACTGCATACAAAATGTAAAAGGAGCGCGGTGTTTTATTATTATTACTAACAATAAGCGTTACGTCCAGTGGCAAAAGTAAAGAAACCTTTTATTTATAATGTTGATTGAAAAAAAAAGCGAAACGACGGATCTACGAACTAATATCTACGAAAAAATTATGCATTGAAAATTAAATATTTATAGGCACGTTTGAAAACTTGACATTCACACGTTAATGTTCTCTTGCGATTTCTACATAACTTTAAACCAGAAAAAAAAACGAATGATGATTCTATCATCTGTACGTCAAAATATTTTGCATGTTCCATTTTTTTGCAGAGCAAAATCCTATACTGTTGTTACGTACTTTACACCCGTGCGGTGTTACAGGATTTATTTCGTAAAGTCTGCAGTTAACATTTAAATTCTTACTACATCGTTTCGTTGATACGTTTGAAATCTTCCATGAGACACCTGTCAGTTTTATCCCTCCAACATCCCCGCAACGTAATCCACAAATAACGTAACTTCTCTAATATTTCTCAAATATTCTTCCGGGTCGTCGACTGCCGCGTATATTATCTCTTTCTCTGAAGAGAAAGAGCTCTTTCTCTGTGATCGGATAAAAATTACAAGAACAAATAAACCCCTCGAAGAAACAAGATTGGTAATAAAAGCGAATGAGCGGCACAAGGCGAATCGATGTTACAATTCATTAATATCGTCCTGCTTTAAGAGCGCCTTTCTGCTTTTCTCTTGCTGTGTGCGTGCGACAATAGATGTACCAATTATGTATTATCAGTGCCTCTCTCGTAATCGTTATTCGTAATACGATTTGCGATCTCTCGAGTTGACAAGCTCCCTTTTCCCCCCGGCTCTCCTGTTCTCTTTCCCTTTGCGCCAGTTATTCAACTCGGCCCTTCCGCACCGAGAGCGACCAGCTGCTCGTTTTAAGAGTCGCGAGATGCATGTATCTCTTCGCGAAGTAACTCTTTTTAATTTAAGACGCGGGCCCACGAACCGTCGCCTCCACTATCGCGTTTAATTCCCCAGAAGACGTTTAATTAGCGTTAGAAAGAGATAAACCTTTGGATCAAAACATCCTTTTTAATTACGTCCTCCGCTAATTCCCACGGTGGTTTCTTGGAAATCAATTTTCAATGATTCTGCGATATAAAGAGGGGGGTTTGATTCGTTTTACATTTTTACTTTTGCAAACGACGATCTTTTGACGAGCATGTCACTGTCTGCTTAACGCAATTATAATCGCAAGGAACGACAAGTGGCTGTACACTAAATAAATCATTGTACATTAGAGGCGAGTTGCGCGTTACAGAAAGTTTCACTCGCTTCATTCACGTTTCTATAATCAACGTAATACAATTTAAAAATAAACATGTGCAACATAAGTATGTAAAGCGATGTAAAATTGTGTAATTAATATCATTTGAAAGCAGGTGAATTTCTGCAGTTGCACAATGAAGCACTAGACTATACGTTGCTTCAACCGGAATTATGAAAATACGTCGGAGGAAATGTTTTCTCCTCGGCGAAAGTTTATCGACGCGATTGATGGAAAAACGATTTTAGGAACGTTTAAAAGTTGGGCATACGTGTGTTTCGTCAACAACAAAAAACGGGTGCAAAAGCTGCTCTCCCACCCACGTTAACGCGCTGTAATAATTTGATCATTTTTCGGATCGCGTTACTTTCAGTATTTCGGATCACGCGTTATCCTCAGTATCGCGTTATTCCCAGAAACGATCGAAACTACGGGTCTGAAATATAAATTTGATGATAAAATTATTCCGCCGACTGGCTATATCCTCTCATTAAAGCGCGCAATTAGCCTCATGAGGGACCAGTAATTCCCAATTTTGATGTGCAGGCGCCTTAAATGCATAATTATATGCAGACGCGCTACCTATATTTATATTTTCCAAGCTGTGCAATGAAATAATGTAAAAAGTGACATGCAATTGAATATTCTCAAGCAAGAGATGTAATTTATTAAATGCAATTCATTAATTATGTCGCAGAGAAAATAAATATTATCGTACGTGCAAATCTATGCAGTTGTATCACACGTACGTAATTGCACCATTCTCCGCACACATATGTAATTAATAAATCGCACACGGAGAGACCGATATGGTTACCACATGTCTAATTAGGGTTGGCACAACCCCCCAATAAATAGTAATATTTGGAACGGCTATATCTGTGGTTGCCATACCCGTAAGTAGTGGAGACAACCGCATGCGCCTTGCCCAGCAAACTTATTGTTAGCGAACGTTGCAACACAGAACAACGTAGATGCCCCCACTATTTATACGGCAACATTTTAATGCTGGCTATTTTCGCCTTAGTCGGTATCTCCGTGCATCGAAAATTCTATTACGATTTATGCTCTTTCTTTACCGTGATACTTCTCTTACAGGTGCACGCGCACTTTTACAGCGGATAATAGTTTTTTCATGCCTGCAGAGAAAATACGTGTCACCTATCCCCAACTACTTTGCGAAGCTCATCAGACCGGGGCGGGACGGTTCCCAAGCTAGTTTCCGTATCCCGTATAGATGAGTGAAATGGAATTTTCTCCGAGCAGCCGAGCGCTGATTTGTCCGGGACGCGAAACTTTCTGCAAATTCGCGAAACTTGACGCGCCGGGGCCGTTGCTAAGAAACCTTCATCCCGACGAGCACGTACGACTGGGTCATGGTGCCGGCATCATTCGATAAAATCCTTCCCCTCCCGTCGCCGTAATATCGAAGTTCGCTGTATCCGTCATAAGGACCACCCCCGCCCGCAAACTTCTAAAAATACGCATTGCGCGCAGCAGGAGACGGCGACGAGATCGCCGCACGCGACTCGCATCCTTTGTCGCGCCACGAGCCTTATCGTCGCGCGTGTGCTCTCTCGTTTAATCAGCCGTGCGCGCGTAGCTTCGGCTGTACGTGATATATGAAAATTGATAACAGCACCACCCGACATTTCGTGGAAACTTGCAACGTCGGTAGATTCCCCATTGTCTTTCATATTGCGGATCCTGGAAGAATAAACTTTCAACGTGCCTGCTCTCTACAACGTCTGAATTCTGAATCTCTTCGTCACAATTCCAGATAATATAGTCTTATTCGAGATGTTCTTTTATCAGCTAAATTAAATTTAATACACTTCGATATCGCTCAATACTTGAGAGCCTCGCATATTTTATTTGTTTCACGATAAATTTTTATTTAACGTACTTATAAGCTTCCATAATAAAGGGACGCGATTCCTTATTATTGTGAAAAAACCGTCACTTCTACGTCTTTTTAAACCGGATGTTATAACAATCTCATTAATTGGTTCACTTATAATTAATGTTATAAATTACTAAATTATTTACGAGACTTTCAAGAAAAGCCCCTCGAGTTATCTCAAAGCGACTCACAGGCGTGGAACTTGACTAATTTATCTCGAACAGTTGTGTAAAATGATTCTAATGAGACTGAATAATAAAACTCTAAAAGCACCGATATCGATTTTGGACTGTTTTATTATTCAGTTTTTTTAATGCGACATAAAGATCAGTTTGTCGAACAGATATCTTTTTACATCCCACTCAATAATTATAAAACATACGTGCGATGATTTATATATTCATATATCGACTGATCTCTTCGGCAAGGTCGTATCTCGATTTTACGCAATTTACGATTTTTGTGCTTAAACGCTCATTCGGGTGCAGAACGAGTATTTATTCTCCAAAAGTCAATCAGTGCATTGTCACTGAAAACAGTTATAAGCATAGTACTTGAATAAATGTATATGTACAATAGAGTTAAAGTACGACCCTCGGTAAAACGAAACAACACATAAGAATCGGCTAATGCGGGTCTAAGGCGAGATGTAGGTAGCCTATGATTGTAATTTATTAAAATGTGAATTCACATACCGTTTCTTTTCACATTTGTCGTGCGCGCCGGTTCCTTTTTCGGACGTAACGCAGTTTTCTTACGGTCTTATCGTCAGCGAATTCACACATTTAAATCGATAAACGATTTGTAATTATATTTTTAAATGCTACATTTAGCATTCATATCCCCCCCCCCCTCCCTGTACTGTAAATTATTCTTGTTGCGAAAAATATTACCTCAGCCAGGATTCGAACCTGCAGGAACCTCCCTCAATCCGTGACGGGTGTCTTAGCCAACTCAACGGTGTATGAATTCACATTTTAATAAATTACAAGTATAGGCTACCTACATCTTGCCTTAGACCCGCATTAGCCGATTCTTATGTGTTGTTTAAATGTATATGTGTTCTACCCGAATTTATATAGGAACACGGAAAGACCGGCTCAGACAAAAATAACTAAAATGAAAATGTTGCCGTATAAATAGTAGGGGCATCTACATTGTTTCGCGTTGCAACATTCACTAAGTTTGCTGCACAAAACGCATACAGTTGTCTCCACTGCTTATCATACCAATGTATGACAAACACAGATATAGCTATCCCAAATATTACTATTTATTGGGGTTGTGTCAACCCTAATTAGACATGTGGTAACCATAGCGGTCTCTCCGTGAAGGCATCAGTGATTCCCAGTGTACCTATATCCGTATTCATAGTCGTTCCTCAATTCTCAAGGTTAGTCTGTCTTTGTCTCACTACTACGTTTTACCATACGCGAGACAAAGACAAACTACCCTTGAGAATTGAGGAACGACTATGAATACGGATACATAATTGTAAAAATGTGCACTGTCTAATTCTCAAGTTTCCATAAAATGTATGACAAACACAGATATAGCTATCCCAAATATTACTATTTATTGGGGTTGTGTCAACCCTAATTAGACATGTGGTAACCATATCGGTCTCTCCGTGAAGGCATCAGTGATTCCCAGTGTACCTACATTGTAAAAATGTGCACTGCCTAATTCTCAAGTTTCCATAAAATCGCACAGGCCTCACTGCAAGCAATTGCAACGATTCCGCGAGCATTCGCCGTAACGAATTTTCAGCTGGTCGCTAAATCATTAGGATTCAGCGCAAGGTGGAAATCGGCGCCAATATCACCGGTAATAAGGCAGTCGCAGTCATTTCCCGAGGAACCCATTTCCGAGGACACGCGGAAAAAGGGAGAGAAAAGATATATCGCAATTAAATAACTGATTACGCCGGGCATCGGTGAAGCCGACGCGCGACGCATCGTTAAAACGAATTGATTCCCGTGTTAAAAATTAAGAACTTAATTAATTAAGAGAATGATCGAAGCGTAATGACGGGTAAAAAAATGCACCGTTTCCAGGCCAATCATCGAATTACATTAATACAACCGCGATACTCATTATTCACGTGGGACAACGTCGTATTTTCGCGAATGTTAGCAATAAATATTCCGGCTCATTTTCGCGCTCTGTCAAATCGATAAGAGTCGATTACGTGCATCCTAGTATCGATTTTACGCCAAGATTAATTACTACGATAGCGCGAAAGAATTAACGTTTACTTGTCACGCCGACATCTCTGTCATGTTCATAATGACGTTGTTTGTCTTGCGCCGAAAGTAAATAAATCACGGCTGATACGCTCGCATTGTCTCGCCTAATTCGGATAAATTGTCGCGATACAATTCTCGCTGCGATATCGCGCGCTAATTCAATTCGCCGTGGCGTTTTAAACAGCACTGTCAATTGTAGGATACACTTGAGCAGCGCCGTCTGGGCCGTCGACGCGTTAAATTAACACGTTAAAACGCTCGCGGCGCGCATTCGACGGCACGTAGTTTATTTTCGTTCGCGATCCTAATCCGTCGCGCGGTGAAATCATTCCTTGCGAGATCGGCGATAATCGACGTACCCGCCGATATCGCGAAATTATCTCGGCGAGATTTTCCCGCGCGATCACCGCACCGCGTTTTCGGACACGCCGTTTGATACCCCGTGACGTAAGGAGATGCTGGAGTGAGTTTGCACCTTTTGCACTTAAAACTGTCTGTTTCGTGGAAACATTTGTCTAATATACAAATTAAATGGTTTACGCGTACGGATCGAAAGCAGCTTGCTATTCCGGCTAAATTAAAGAACACCATGGCACCACTGAAACTAATTGTAAGTCTAATAAAAAATAATAGCAACATACAGTACATGTAATATATATTTATATTGCTCACTATTATTACTTAGTGGTGCGCCATGTTGTTCTTTAATTTAACCGGAATAGCAAGCTGCTTTCGATCTGTACACGTAAACCATTTAATTTGTATATTACACAAATGTTTCCGCGAACTGACAGTTTTTAGGTTAAAAAAGTGCAAAAGTGCAAACTCACTCCAGCAGTATCGTAAGCAACGTAAGCAGCCATTTTGAGACTTAAGCAATGCTGAGAATTCCGATTGGTTGAAATTCTTAAGTCTTCCCAGAGAACCTGCATGTCTAAAAGACATCTTTAAGACGCCTATTAGACGTCCTATGTCTAAAAGACGTCTTAAAGATGTCTTTTAGACATGCATGTTCTCTGGGTTAAGTTTTACTGCTTAAATCTTTTCGTGTGTTCGGGCCACGTGTCCCGCGCAGTTTTACCCGCCGTGCATTATTTACGACATTTCATAAAGATTATCACTTTCCGCACGACGTACCCCCACAATCTCCATGGAAACTTTAAAAGGACGCGCTAAAATATAAATAAGGATATCCATGGAAAATTCAGGACGGGGAAGAAATACATTCTGTCAAATAAATACCGGGAATTGTTCATTTAAAAATCCCGCGTAAAAGGCATGAAAAAGAATTATTTGCTGTAAATTGTTACCAATGTACCTAATTGTCACGTAAAGTTTTGACGCCGTCTGTCAATCAGTTTGTAGCTGTTGGTTTTGTTAGTCGACCTCAAGTATGTTCCGCGATTTTTAAAATGGATAAAAGTATCGAACAAAGAGTTTGCCTCAAATTTTGTGTCGCCAACGAAATATCTTGTGCTGAATCGTTGAAAATATTGAAGAAGGCCTGCGGTGAGTCAGCTTTGTCGAAAACACGGGCATACGAGTGGTACAAAACATTCAAAGAAGGCCGAGAAGTGGTTGAAGACTTGCCTCGTTCCGGTCGATCTTCAACGTCTTCGACTGACGAAAACATCGACAAGGTGAAGGAAATGGTGATGGAAAATCGTCAAACAGTTAACAAACAATATTATCTGGGCGTTATGAGGCGTTTGAGAGAGAATGTTCGCCGGAAAAGGCCAGGTTTGTGGAAGAACAATTCTTGGATTTTGCACCACGATAATGCGCCGTCCCACACATCGATCCTTGTACGCGAATTTTTGACCAAAAACTCAACGAATGTCATCGAGCAAGCACCGTATTCGCCAGATACGGCCCCGTGTGACTTTTTCTTGTTCCCGAAACTCAAATTACCACTTCGTGGAAGACGTTTTGGGTCCATTGGAGCCATAAAACAAAATTCGCAGAAGGAGCTGAAGGCCGTACCGGAAAGTGCCTATAAGAAGTGTTTCAACGACTGGATTATTCGTTGGCACAAGTGTATCGCTTCAAGTGGGGCCTATTTTGAAGGCGACAACATAAATTTGGATGATTAAATCAATATTTTGTGTTTTGTTGAATAATCTCCAGTATTTATTTGACGAGAATGTATACGGGGACCGTCGCCGAGGGGTTGGTAAAATCGCGTTACGTTAAACTCTACCCACTCGTTACACATCGAATCTGGCATCGAAATATTAATTAACGCCGACATTTCATTACGCTGAATTGCGTACATATTGATGTAGACACTGTGATCCACAATCATATCTCGTTACACCGAACGGCTTGTTCGTTGCATACGGCAGCTGCTCGTTACATACAATAAAGTGTTAACGAGACTTTTACCCGCGTAGAAATGAAATGTGGATTTTCATCCATTTTTCTTCAACAGCGCGTGCCTCTAAACTGCGCTTTTTCTCCCCCACCATATTTAATATATCTTTAATATATTCCATTTCCTCAGATTTTCGCCGCGAAATCTTCCTTTCTGAATTACCATTATCTTATCGCGCGCGCGCGCGCGTGTATCGCTAAGCGCAATAATAAAACTCATCGGCTATAATTCATCGACAGCTGCTGATATAATATTTACCGCGAAAATTAAATACACAGAAACAAAAGAGACCGCAGGAGGGACGAGGAGTCCCCTGTCGCCAACCGCGGCGGTTGGTCACTCGGAATTTCCCCGACGCAATTCGCATTAATCTCCCTTTGAGTCGTCCGTTCTCCCTGGAAAAGTCGCGGGGGCAGATCCCTGTGTCGATTCTTCTCCATTTCGCCACCTTAATTCAACGAATCCCCTATTATTCAAACTCATTCGCTCGAATTTGCGTACAGGCGGAGTTTAGACGCCGCGCAGCTCGGCAAGTAATTCACTTGCCGGTGCAACTCGACGAAATTTCTCACTGCCTGCTAGCCCGGCGAGGGAACGCCTCCTTTATTCCACGGCGAGAGCACCCGCTCGACCGGGGGGGGGGGGGGTCAAGCGCAAGTTTCATCCCTGAATTTTCGCGATCGCGCAGCTTGCGGCCGGGCAGCTCTGCGGACGCGACGACGATACGCGGATAAAGTCGGAGGTCAAAGCGGATGCGCCGGGATGGCAATGAAAAGGGAATCGAAGCGGAGAATCGCGAACGCGCGGGAGCGTATTTTTTTTCTCCTCTTTCCGCCGCCCGGCGGTGCCGCAGCGGCCCCTCGCCGTTCGAACCTGCGGCGAATATTAAATTTATTTGTCATTAAGCCCCGTATATTAAGCGACGCGAGAGCCGGGTATCGATCGGCGAGCGGAAGCCGCGTATCGATCTTCCGCGCGGCACGCGAAAAAAAAAACAAGGAAACAAAAACGGGGACGCTCCGATTTGGATGCTAATTACAGATGATTACAGATCGCTAATTGCCTATTAAAATCGACCAACGGTCGATGGGAATCGTCGACTGCGCGTCCGCCGCTGTTCAACGTATCATAATTCGGGCTGCAGGGCGAATGATTGCCTCTCGATGCCGGAATATCAAGATTTCGCGAATTTAATTGTCGACGTTGAAAAATCACGCGAGAGCTTTATCTCTTCACCGAGCCTCTGCAGTCTGTGCATAATACGCGAACGCGTTGCCCAATTAACACACAGGTGGTCGCTGCGAATTCAAAGAGGACTCAATCTTTCACGTAACGGAGCAAGCTGTCCAAACTAAACTCAAAACGTTCTCTTCCGGCAGGTGAAAAAGGATCCCCACGGAAGCGTTACCTTCCGACTTCTCGCGGAGGTAAATTGACGTTATCCCCCGCACACGAAGATTATCTCTAAACAACCGAAAAGAAGAGGTCAGAATCGGTCAGTAGCAGAAAAGCGGGTTCCCTTTTCAACCCCCGGGAACGTTTTCGGGACAGAAAACGGGGCGGAAAGGGAATTCGTTGCACCCGCTCGGGAATTGAAAAAGAATTTCCCCGCGCTATCCGGGTAGACGGAAGAAATCACGAGTCCCAGGCATTAACTCGGACGTGTTACAAGATTCGAGTTACGGCCAGCGCGATCGAGCGTGCTCGTCCATCGCGGTCTATCGTCGATCTCCGTAGACAGAGGTGTAATCTAGGCTGGAGAGGAAGGGAGAGCGAGTATCGGAGAGCCGGATCTCCCTCCGACTCCGATTACAGGCTCGCAGCTGCCAGGCACAGCCTGTCGGATGTCGAGGGGAGTCATCAATGGTCTCTCTCTCTCTCTCTCTCTCTCTCTCCCCCCGGAATGTGGGCGCGAGGGTAGACTACAGGCACGCTACGATCGGTCACGTGACACGCCCACGCTCATTCAGTGATGATTCAAAAATCCGCCGGGGCCGCCCCGCGCCGCGGCGAACCGGCGGACGCGAAATGTCAGACGCCGGTCGGCGGACGGCAGCCTGCCTATCCGAATGTCGTCGCCCCGGTGACCGGGCGCGGTGACAGGTGCTCCAGGTTCGCGGGAGTGCGCGTCGTCCGAGCGCGAATCGATCGAGCGCGCGCCGAGCCGAGCGTCGTGCACACGTAATCGGAGCAAGGCTGCTCGTACGCGGCTTCGTTACGCGCCGCGCTCGCTGCACACGTCGCCCCCCCCGGCTCGGGCGACGACGACGACGACGACGACGACGACGACGGGCGAGTTACGCGACGTGGCGCGTCGGTTTCACTTACCGCGGGGAGAAACTTCCGCTGGACGGCTCGGCAAACCAGGCCCCCCGGGTACCGCAGCAGGCCCCGACGGCGGCTCCTCGCGGCTAACCCCCTGCCAAGATTTGACACACGGCCCACACGGACGACAGCTGTTCGCGACTACGCGCACCACCGCCAGACAGCGCGAGAGTCGCGTCCGGCGCGGCAATGAGTCATCCCGCAGGGCGGGGGAGAATAAAACCGATCGGGGGTCGCGCATGGCCGCGGAGTGGGGACATCGATACGCGAGGAAATCGACTGGTCGAGGTATCGAGGTATCGACGGACGTTCGATTTGCGCAATTTTTTGCGAAAGACACCGCGGAACGTAATCCAATTGTAACATAAACGCAATGTAATAACTGATGCACGGTGTTTACTGGGAAGAATGAAATGTTGACTTACCGTGACGTGTCAGTCTGTAACAAATTATACGTACCTTGTCAAGAACAAAAAAGTTTTTTTCTATACAATGTCGACAGGTCCCGAATTAAAAAAAAATACAATAATGTCATCGGACAGTTAAAAATAAACTTGACGATGAATGATTGAATGGTAAAACGATTGAATCGGTGAGAATAGAAAGGGGCAGTTTTGTCGAAATTTAATTAACGGAACCTCGCTGTAACGTAAAATCGAATTGTTTAAAAGCTTTTTTAAACAAACACATGAAAGAGGTCAATACAGTAAAAGGAATCTACTACCAAACTCATATTGTGTTCCTCAGTTTTTGTTTTTCAAGTAATTTTTACGTGCATCCTTTCTGTTCTCCTTTATCGATGCAATTGTTTGTGAAGCTTTAATCTTAATTCACGAGCCTGCAAATCGCGCGCACTTAAGTGAAAAGATGCATCACTGTCGCTATCTCGAGGAGTCAGAGATTATAAGCTTCGGAAACAAACAAGGCCAAGATTACTTTTATTATCATTATTAATACAATGAAACAGATGGTATTATACAATAAAATAGTACCGTTTTACAGTAGAACGCCGTAAAGCTTCATACGTTTATGTAGCATTTGACGAAACATCCTGCATCGTGGTTTTGATCTTGTTTTTCCCCTCACAGCGATATGTAGTCCTTGAGTTGTTCGTCGATGTCGGGGTTGAGAGTAAGCATCAATTGGTCAAATTGATGGTCGCCAACTATACCTCGCAGCGTAACCAACTGAGAATTTCGGAAAAAGACTTTAGAGTCCCTGGACGACTGTCCCAAAAATCCAGAATATACTCGTGAGAGATTCTCACCTGACTTTGAAGCGTATCCTTCAAAGATATACTGTGCACAGGATCACTGAAGACGAGTCTCTTCTGGCGTTGAGCGTGTTCGGTTTCATAATCCACATCCTCATACTGCGAAGGACTAGGCTGATCGGTAATCATTAAGGAACTAGAACAATTTTCATTCTGTTGCACATTTTACAGAGTACACTACTTGACTTTCTTTCAGCCTTACATGAACAATGGAAGTAATTAGGACACCCCGAATTAATGTAACATTGGAATATTTTTCAATGACGAATAATTGTAAAAGATTCCTATTACAAAATATTTGTTAATAAATATTACAAGATTGAGACAAGACTCTCGCATTATCCCATTCGACTCGTCTTTATCCCGACATGCGTAGAAAAATAAAATTTCAAATCTTACTCAACAGGATAGCCCATATCGTCAAACTTCGTAATATCGTTGAGCGTCTCGACGATGTTCGAAATTATCTGTGGGAAATGCTCGAGAACCGTGGGCGGACTGTTCGCCCCGAGGAAAGAACAGAGCGCAAGGGCTAGTAATTTGCGCCTTTCAGTCTGAGACACCTGTGGCATTGCGTTGACCCAGCTGTGCACTAGTTTTCCGAGTACAACGTCTCTGGTTTCAGTTCCTATACTCTGCGTTAGATCGCTGATTATCTACGACAATATTCTTCATTACTGGACGAGCTTGTGGGGGAAAATCGTGATCGAGATAAAAGTTTTCTTACCTGTACAAACATATCACGGGAACCTAGTAAAACTCTCGCGACGATAGACAGATTCATGGTCATGACCAACGGGTATTCTTCACCGTTGTAAACTCCCCTGTTAAACAAATCACATTGCGTTGTAAATACTCGTGCGACACAAAGATATTTTTAGCAAAAACATTTACTTACTCGAATATCTTTAGCAAAACAGTCTTTATCAGTTCCGCACCCTGTTGAGGAGAAGCTCTGAGGCAAATCTCGAATAATCTGAGCACCATCACTTTACCCTCGGACCGCAGATCACTGAGCAACGATTTCAACGACTCGATGACCACCGATCCCCTCTGAGTAAAGAAATCTTGCGGACTCAGCAATATGTACACTTGAATTACATACAAACATAAACGCAGATTCTCCGACGATTGATCTGAAGACAGAGGAAAGAGCTTACGTCATCACAAATCATCAAGATCTGTTAGCAATCATTAACAGCCCAGTATCACTAACCCAATAACGCTGGTATGTTTCTAAAGAGATCCATTATGGCTGGAGTCGGTGTAGGCGTGTTTTCCAATAAAGCTATCCACAATTCCAATCCATCTTCTAATAAATAAACGTGCCCCTCTTGATTGACATCGACACTCAGAGCTACGACGTTTACTACTAATGGCTCCAGAAGAACGCTCTCAGAACCTAGAGCCTGTCAATACAACGATAGAAAAAAAACATGAAAAATTAAAAAAGATTTTATCCATCAATTAGATCCACCATTTGGTGTAGTATAAGTCGCACCTTCTCCAAGTGTATCAGAGTCGATACTATGGCGCACCTCAGCATATTGTACACCTCTGATTGCTGCCAAAGTTCAGGTAGATAGGAGCTGAATGCACCGACATGCGGCTTGATTAGACTGCCGACACGTTCGATGATGAAAGATAGCACATACAGCACATGCATCTGAAAGATCGAAAAATTTGTGAGAAATAACTTGAAAATATTAAGAAGAGATAAATGCTAGTTCTTTGCGCGTACCTTTGTATCGCATTCGTTTACTTCCTTAAGAAGTGCGAAAAGTAGAGAGAAGATTGGCTCTAGGAAAGGAATAAACTCCTCCGAATTAAACTGAAAATCATCGATCGCTCGTTTCAAGGCGTTGCTCACTGCTAAACGAACCCCCAAATCCTCCTCGGGATTTAGTGTTTCTACCAAGAGCTTGTACAATTCCGGCCTCAATTCCGCACTTAATTTAATATCTGCAAAAAGTAAAATTCGCAAGTAACAAACAGTGAACAATCGAGTATATTTTCGGTAAAATCTTTAACGTACTCGTCCATTGACCAATCAGCCAACACACACGTCTTCTGATAATCCTATAATTGTTATTTCGGACCTTTAATTCCTCTTTTAGAGTCGTCGAAAACCACTGGTCGAAGTTCACCTGTCGCATAAATACACAATAATTAAATCAATCAACCGTTTATATAAAATTTTTTAAATTCTATTCTCTTACTTCGTCATACAAATCGAATGCGGCCAATCCAACCGCGCGATAAACCGCGTCCTTCACTAGAATTGCGTGCAGGTTGTTGGGATCGACAGGTTGGTGATGCTGTCGCATCAAATCAACCAGAACCGAAGCGAGAACATCTCTAAAGTGATGGAAGATCGCCAAAAATAAGGATTCTGTGCAAGGCTGCAATGCAACATACACTCGCATTACGACACGTTTACAAAATAATTATACATTTTAGTAATTTTTCTACAATATCTTTGACTCACCCTCAAACTATATTTCCACGATTCTCCGCCGTCGTCAATAGCTGAAACAAGCAATACCTTTCTAATATTCTATTTTTTTCTGTATTTAAGATACTTAACAGAACTGTTCTTAAGAAACTAGTTAAATACAGTTCTGTTTTAACTTAATCACATCTTCATCTCATGTGATATTATTCTGAATACGATTTGAAGTATATAATTCCACGCGTACCGAAATTTTCTGGGTTAGTATCCCACATTTCAAGATCCGCAGGTGTCAAAAGGAAGTAATGCGTGACGAGCCTGGAGCAAATCTCCGTTAATGTTTCCGGTGTGAAAAACTCTTGCCTCAATTGACACGCCCTCAAAACCAATGAATCTTTCGTCTCTGTTTCGATAAAGGAAGAACGATCATTAATATGGAAAACGCATGAACAAGCAAGAAAATGACACAGCTCTACGTACGTTCAATAACCTTAGCTGGTCTGTAATACGTCGATAATAAAATGGTTTTTACTAAATTTAGACACTGAATAATAAATCTTTCAAATGCTAACGCTTGGCCAGCTTCTGTGAAGCAGTAAAAAACGGAGAACTCTAGTGAAGTCGGTATGAGTTCCACGTAGCAAAACGGATGCATCTCTAAGACTCCTATTAAAACTTTGGTCAAATGTATTATAAACTTCTCGCACATATCCACTTGCACGCCTCTAGAGGCTAATGTTTTTCCTACGGAAAAAAAAGAAACAGTACGATATGATACTTCTGCAACACATATCAAACTCAATTTAAACGACACTTGAAAGACGTTCGTCTTAAACGGAGAATACTAACGGCACTCAAGGCAGGCCCTTGCACGCTCGAAAACGACTTTCAGAAACAACATGGCATCTTGAGATTCGGATGGTTTGGAGAAACCATTTACGATCAGTTGCCTAAGTATTCTTAATAGTAGAAGTGCTTTTTCTAAGGTTTCCTGTGTCTGATTGACGTCGGCCCCATTGGACGCCATAATCAGGAAGGATTCGGTGTAAGTGTTCCATAGGTTTAGAATAAAATTGAACATGGTCGCAGTCAATTCTCGGAAGAGCCTCTGTCCGTCGGCTAAGCGTCGAGATGCCAAAGCCTTAACGACATGCTGCAGCGTCAACAACGCCCGACGCTGCGCCAAGGGATTTTCCTGCCTTATAACTTCCAACAGTGTCGGTACCAGTGTACCCCATTCTCTAGGGCAATCATACCTGTAAGATAAATTGCGGGATAAAGAGATCACATGCGTTTTAATACATGCATTATGTTGCATACGTTACCTTGCTATCTTGGCAATAACGACTGCTAATTGTACAGCTAATGGATTCATAGGTTCTTCGAAATTCCTGAGCAGGTGCTGCCGCAGAAATTCCTTCTCATTGTCTTCGATCGCGCTGAAACAACAGCATGCATTATTAAACAAACTGCTGTCGGTACAAGAGTATCTAACTTGTGTACAACACGACGCGCTTCTTACTTTGGCGCATTTTTCCTCCAGTATCTCTCAACCCCGATCTTCAGATACACTACAGCCATCCATCTGACTTCAATAGCCAAGGAATGATTTGAAAGAACATTCTAAAAAAAAAAACGTTTGCATCACTCACAAGTTTCAGATCGATGCTAAAAAAATGTGTAACACTACGCAAGGCAATCCTAAGAAAAAAATAATAGAGATCTGCTGTACAAGTGTATCATCGTCCCATGTGACGTTCCATACATCCAGTACGCACATGGGAAACCCAGCGAACATAGACCTGTAAAATGAAGAAGACTCGTTTTTGGAGCAGGATACTTACATATAACGCTATATAAAATCCTTGCTGAGTCTCCCATTGCTTCAGCGTTTCCTCCGCAGACTTGAAGACGTTGGGGTCCTGACTGACCGCCTGTCGTAGAACTTCTATCACCGCGGCTTCCATGTCTTCTTGCTGTGCACAATATTAGGGAGACATTAGACGCCGCGGATCCTCGCCCCTAGACCGTCCCCCTGTTCCCGGCGCGATATTATCTAACGTCGCAAAATTGCATCAGCGAGAGGGAAAGGAGGCGACGAGCCCGACGGAGGGTCGCAGGTCCCAGGTTACCGAGGAGCAGCGCCCCGGGCGCGAGCATGTGGTCGTTGCACGCGCGGCGGAGTCGACGACGACGAGGCCACGCGGAATCCGACGCGAGCGACTGGGGACGCGCGCAGATAACGCAATCACGCGAGGTCTCGTTACATCATTTCGCGCCGTTCGCGAAATCAACGTCGTCATTACCGTCGTCGTCGTTTCGGCGAACAAGATCGGCCCTCTAACCTATACGGCGGGGCGAGGGGGCGGGGGCGGGGACGGGGGCGAAGATACGGGACGACGAAACGCGGCGGCGGGCGGCCGTGCGCGAGGTAGGCCGGGGTGAGGACGGGGACGTCTTACCTGTCTCGCTACCGGTGCCGCAGCCTCTCATTCCGCGTGCTCCATCTGCCGCTTCGTTTGCCGCGCGAGGGAGAACACGTATTTACGTAGTAAATCGATACATAACGAAAATCTTCCGGCGAGATCCCTCTCTCTCTCTTTCGCTCTCGCTCGCTCGCTGTCGTCCAGCCGGAGAGCCGCACACACACGCTACGCCGCGCCGCACGTATACATGTACGTGTCCGGTCCGGCGGCACCTTCGTCGGCAGCGGCAGCGCAACGTTTCCCTTTCCCTTTCCCGTTCCCCTGCCGCGACCAGCAGCGCCACGCCGCGCCGTCGCGCCGTCTATCTACCTCCGGCTCCTTCGACTCGCGGGTTCCTCTCGTTTTTCCACCACTTTTCTTTTTCCCTTTCTCCACCCGCGATAGTGACAGTTGTCGAAGCGCGTGCGTGCGTTGCGTCTCGCCACGCGTTCGCGCGGACGATAGAGGTGTCTGTCGACATTCGATACTATCGATTATTCGATATTCTTTCACCTTCGATACGCAAATATCAAATAAAAAAGACCGCGAATGCAATGTCGAATGAATACTTTCCAACAATTTAAATAAGGGTATGCAAATTGATTGGCTACACGTTTCTCGAAACTAGAACTTGGATCAAGTTCTAGCATCGTGGACATTGGCCTTTACGACTACGACTTTACAACTTCTATGTAGACGAGGCTTTAAAGCCTCCGCTACAATGATTCTCGGTTCTGTCTACAATGGTCGTACATAGTCGTAAGAATAATCGACTGCGATTGGTCAATTCAGTCAGTCGCATAAGGCTGGGTCTACATTGGATGTCGTAAGTCGTGTCGGAAGAAATAGACCAATCACAGTTCATTATTCTCCTTACGATCGAAGAATAGTGAACTGTGATTGGTCAATTTCTTCCGACACGACTTACTACATCCTATGTAGACCCAGCCTAAGAATTGACCAATCGCAGTCGATTATTCTTACGACTACGACCATATGTATTAGGTACTTTACTGTTACCGTTTTCACCGCGCATGCGCGAAAAACCCGGCCCGTCACCCACCAATGGGGGGGGGGGGGTCTGCTTTTTTTATAACTGAACTAGTGCAGCCGGTTCAGCTATAAAGAACAGACCCTAGGTTTGTTTTCTGTTCCTGCACTGGTGAACTAGTGCAGTAAGCTAGAATGAGAAATATATACTTCTTTTACTTTAATTTATTGCACTAGTTCACCGGTGCGGAAACAGAAATCAAACCTACCGAAATAACGTAGGGTCTCGCGTAGCATCCTTGTTTGCCGCGGTTGTAGGCTTGTTTTCTATTGCTCCACTGGTGAACTAGTGCAGTAAGCTAGAATGAGACAAATATACTTGTCTCACTCTAACGTGTTGCACTAGTTCACCAGTGCAGCAACGAAAACAAGCCTTGCGTCTCTCGCGACGGGACGCGAGATCCAGGTTGTCGCGTTCATATTTTTTTTCCCTCCCAGTCCGCGTCGAGAGTCATCGCGATCGTTCCTGTTCGTCGCGAGTTAAATCTACTCTCCCTCCCTCCGTCTCTCTCGCTCGTTCTCTCACTTTATCTCCCTGTCTCTCCCCCCCCCCCCCCCCCCCCCCCAGCTAAGCGGGCTAAGCTATTTTCGTGTCGCGCGTGCTTCAGGGACCAAGTACCCCGGGGACGGTGAGAAATATGTGTTCACGTATACGCGCGACTCGATAACGCTCGGCCGCGAAATATGTCAGCGGGCACCACGGATCCGAACGAGACTGTCACGCGCGCGGAACGCACTCACGATGGCAGTTACGAGTCGCGACAGGCTGACCTCGCTGACCCCTCGGACCTGTTGGACCTGCAGCTCGAGGTCGTCGACAATGACGATTGGTGGGTGTCGCACGCCCGTCGGTGGGCTGCTTTGTGTTTACCTTCGCCTCCGCCCCCGCTCGATTTTTACTTCCACCTGGGAAACGAATAAACATAATGAGAATGTAACGAGCATATATGTAACATATAAGGGATAATTGTGTAATTGAAATTGAAATATCTTCTAAAGACAAGAGCACGCGCTGTTCGTAGCAGAGAATAATCGGAACGTCGAAGGCGGATTAAACGTTTTTATGCTTTGTACGAATGTGATTAATGTTCAGTATTCCCTTTTGTATTGCTTCAAAGTTAATAAGTTAACACGATTTTGACTCTGCGTTTTTTTAGGTTGTACATGCCTGTGCGCTGCCCAACCGAGTCTTCAATTCAGGATCTACATGCCTGGTTGAAGACAGAACCGGAATTGGATGTTCAAAGTACAAAGCTTCCTAATATCGCACTTTTTCCGCTTGATCTTCTCAGCTTGATCGATAATTGTACAGAGTATTGCCTACTATCGCCGCTAAATTTAGTGTGTATCTAGGTAACAAGAAATGCATCGACACGAGAACATTCACAAGACCCAAGAAACGATCGGCTCGGATGAGCTTCGAATCGATTTTCGAAGGACTACCGCATTCTACAACGGATATACGGACGCAAGATATAAATGTTACGCACATAGAAAATGTGAGTCCCCTCTCGTATCTTCCTCTGTAATTAAAGCCAACAGCACACGATACTATTTTTCCCTACTGGATTGAACTGCACGCGGTACTATTTTTCCCCACTGAAACGCTTACGAGAGCCAATAATGCAGAGTTTTAGATCAGGTGACCTAAGGCTAAGTCCCAGTCTACAACAGATGATTTATTCTCTAAGCCTTAAGAAATTGACCAATCACGGTCAAATATGAGTAGAATACGCGACTGTGATTAGTCAATTTCTTAAGCCTTAAGCCCGCTGCAGACGATGCTATTTTTCCTGCTGGATTGCTTGCGATTTAGTAAATTACTATCGTTGCACCACTCAGCACTCAGGATTCCTAGTAGTTTAGTAAATTGCAAGCAATCCAGCAGGAAAAATAGCATCGTCTGCAGCGGGCTTAAGAGTTTAAATCACCATTGTAGATGGGCGCTAAAGCCAACAGCACACAATACTATTTTTTTCTACTGGATTGCTTATGAGAGCCAATCAGGAGTTAGCTTTAAGTCACCTGATCTAAAACTTTGCGTCCTTTTTGGTTCTTGTAAGCAATCCAGTAGGAAAAATAGTATCTTGTGCCATTGGTTTTATATTAGAAATGACAGATTAGGATCGACTGAAGTGAATGTCTTAAGCCTGTATCAAACTACGGATTGAGATTGAGATTAGATTGAAAATTCACCAATCAAAGTAAAGTTTATTAATCTCAAGTTTAGTGACCTTTACTCTAATTGGTCAAATTTCAATCAAATCTCAATCCGTGGTCCGATACAGGCTTTATACACATTTCTACCAATGCAGATTAATTTTAATTCCATTTTGACTCAGTTTGTATCTTTTTCCAATTCCTGAAACTAGAAAAAGATAAAAAGTAATTTAAACCGAGATCTAAGTTAATCATTAGTGGAAATGGACACTAGTTGTATTGAAGTAAATACACTTACTTATACAATAATGTTTTACAATTTACAACAGTCATGAATTATTAATTAAGATTCGGAGTATATCGCTAAAATGTGTAAAATTTTGTGTCATCATCTAGATGGAAAAATATTTACCCGCAACAATTGGAAGTAATGAATTTGTGCCACCCATCCTGAAGCCATCCACTGGAACAGCTATGGCCATCTTGTCCGACGAAAGCTCGGCGATGTCGGGGCAGGAAAGCATGGAAGCCTTTCTGAACATGTCGCAGTCCAAAGGAATAGATTCATTTATAAATTTGGGCGAGCCTGAGTTCAGCGATTTCTTGATGAACGTGTCGCAGCCGCCTGTTCTGTGTTCATCCGTTATCGCGTCCACAAACGAGTCTATATTTATTAAAAACGACACAATGTCCCTGACAAATAAAAGCATGGCTCAAAATAGTCTCGACGTGGAAGAAAGCTCAAACTCCGCTAACATTAATGAGACATTCGTGATGCAAAACGCGGACAATACGATTACACTTGACGACATGTGTCGCACAAATAGTCTAAGCAACACCTGCAAAGAATCTCTTCAACTAAATAAAGGCTTGAATGCGATATATGACGAAGTTCCTGGTGAAACCTCAGCATCAAGATCGAATCTCAACAGGAGAGAGACAGCCGTTTTGTCTTCCACTTTTGTAGCCGAGCCTAACGCTAATGCTACCTTCGTGCAATCGCCAAATAAAGCGAGTAATGGCATTACGTCACTGGGTACTACATATCTGCGCTTAGCGAGAGGCGCCGAGAGACCGAATTCGCCCGTGTCGATTGTTAACGACACGTACGTGCCTACAATGCGTGTAAATAAAGTCGACTTAAATGTAACGTGTAATATTCTGCCGGACGAGATCAAACCCGTTGCACTTCTCACGCGCGAGGCACACGCGAAGACGAACGCCCTAGATTTATCTTTCAAGGTGCCTATGCGTAACCAATCCACGCCGATAAATCCAAACATGCTTAGTACAAGGCCGAAACTTGCCACGCAGCCTCCGGATCAGCCGCAGCCAACTGCGTATCCCACGTCGTTGAGGCGGGAACTCTTAGCGGAGATTCATCGAAGCAGCGAGCGTAAGCTGGACTCCACGTACAATCATATCCCTAGCGATCATCCCGGCGTGAGAGACACGAGAAAGAACAATCACGTGGCCTGCAGCAAGGATGAGACCGACGTTTTTCCGACCAACAAATACCACACGTACAAGAAGACGGCATTTACGGCCAATCAGTGTTCAAGCCAGAACGAAACGCCTGTAACCGCTCAAAAGGAATCGCCTGTGGACCAACGTAAATTTTATACCTTCACGAAGAAGAGCAACCCCGTCGAGAGAACTGACAATATCGCGAGCGAGGCGCGTCCGAGCATGGATAGCACGTTTTGCAAGCCCGTTCTCTCGAAGGCGCAGCCGAAGAGAAACGTACCGAGGGCGTTGTCGAAGTTGCCGCAGTTCCTGCAAAAGTCCAATCCCAATCTTGTGTCGGGCTCGCTGAGGGGCGCCGGTGGCGTGGCCGTTGGTCGCATGTCTAGTATAGGATACATTAAGGGCTCACAACCCAATATCGTGCAGAACGTCGCGGAGAAGTCGCAACTGCCGAACAAGATGCATCTGTATGGCAAGGTGAAGAGCGGCTCCGAGCAGCGTTTGCTCGAGGCCAACGTGAATACGAATAATCAGTTTCCAACGGGCGCGATTGCCGGCTCGACGGAGAGCATAGAGAGCACCCACAGCGTTCACAGCGCTCCCGACCTGGGTGACAGACTCAGCACGTGCTCCGACAGCAGTGGTCCCAATTCGTGCGACAAGCGAACGATGAATGCCGAGCAATTGCACGAGCTAGTGCGAATGCAGGAAGAGAGTACGTTGTTATTTAGAAAACATAAAATTAATCGTAAAATTTTATAATCCTAAATTATATAAAAATATCGTTGATACTTTCATGTTAATTCAAAATTTGCACCTTCAGGTTTGAAGCAGGACTCTGCGCCCAAACCGGACAGACAAGTTCTCGAGAACACGTGGGTCGAAGCGAGAACGGATTTGCCTTCCCCGATTATGAAAAACGGTGTAGAACATTGCGAAGCTAACAGACGATTATTAAATGTGAACTCAAGTATGAAATGCAGCTCTCCAATAATCAGTCCCGCTGAGTCTAGTCATGCGTTAAACAACGATGGTAATTAAATCATTTGTTCTGGAATTAAACTATAATAATAAATAATTTAATTTTAAGTCGATCAATAAAATATACATTGCCTTTTAAGGAAGTGCCGAAGGTAACATAGCGAAGACCAAGGATGAGATTGTAGTGGGTGAGAAGACAGAGGTATGTATTAACTTTGTGTAAACTTGCTACGGCATCACGAGATCAAAATTTCGACGTTTCGCAATAATGGCTAATGAAACTTATTCATTATTCATTGTCATACAAGTCATACACTTGGAAGAATATGAAGTAAATTATTACATATCAAATATATGTGTGGCAATTACATAAATCCATCGACTTGCAGGGTCCAAATCAAGTAGTGCCTAAAATTGAGAATAAGACTCGGTTGAGACAGCCGACCAATTGGAGTGCCGGAAGCAAGCCAGCTGCTGTGATAAGCGGAATTCCTAGGCCCGCGTCGCGTATACCGGCTCTCAGATTTGTACGGCCGAACGCGAAAACCACTTAAGTCGATTTGAGAAAAGAATGCACATGAAATCCCGAACGGTAAAAACATGCAACAAGGAAAAATAGAAATTTTTGCAAATATTCAGTTAATTATCATAACCACTAATGTGATGAGAATAACAGAGTTATATTTTTGTTTCAATTATATAGTAACGATAAAGTTTCTCGAAGCTGATAAAAATTCAGTATTATTTAACTTCCAAGATGGATTATTATTATTATTATCTGCATATTCTTTGTTTGTAACATTAGTGAAGTGTCACCTCGTGTTATTCCTATTATTTAATATATATGCATCTTTTACGATTTGAAGTATAATTGTCTTGCTAAGTAAGATTGTAATTATTTATACTATTATTATATGCAAACGTGTAAAATAATTCGGGAGTTCGTCTATCAATTACTAAATAATATTTAAAAAATGCGATCCGTTTCGCGGGTAAGATCGTTTAAGGGGTTTATTCTGTAAAAATGTAATACTGTATCTCTATAAGCTGTGTAGCGCTATAGAGTAAGAGAGAAAGAGCTACAGAACTTATAGAACAAAAATCTTGCAGAATACACTCCCAAGTCATAAATTTTATCGTTGCCAAAACCAAGATTTGAAGATGTAGATCACATTGGTGTTGTTTGTAATTTCTATACGATGTAGAACTCGACATTTTCGTTCGGTATTTTATATGAAGAAAAAAGGCTACTTTTTACATAATAGTATTGACATACAAACAATGGCAATAAATCTAAGATCTTTGTACATAAAAGTGATATGTATAGCGTTATGAAACAATCGTTCAAATATTTTCTATTAAATAATATAAGATCGGCCGATAAATTATAAAAGATGTTCACGGAAACAAAAGACTGCGAGTGTAATTGAAACTTTTGCAGGTAAAATTCTCTTTTTATCTCATCTCCGTCCTGCTCGACAGTGTATAGCCGGTTTCCTGTTCATAAATTACCTGTTATATTTTGTCAAATAACCTGAGACATATCGCGCTTACATGATACAAAGAAATTATAAAAGGTTGATACAGTTGTTTAAAACATGTTGTTTATTTAATTATATATTAATGTACAAATAACATTTTTAACATGTTTCGCCATGGTGTGCCGTCATCGTAATTGACAATTCTTTAGAATATTTAAGTTAAATTAGAAGTTTTGTTTTCTTGATAAACAACGATGCAAAGCGTATGAACACTGTTGTTCCTTCATTGTGAAGAGTGTGGAATCTACAAAGAAGTCGAAGTGCAACCCCGTATTTTCGATTTTAGTAATTATCATTGTATATACAAATTTTCTATATAAAATATATATGTATTTATATGTATGCGATAAAATATGTAAAATTACAAAATACTTTACGGTTTTTATTTTCTTTTTCTCAAAAATGCGTCGAACTTATGTTCAACATATCAATATTTCAATGGTTGCACAGGTACCGAACATCTGATATGAACGTACATCTCGAACAATTTTCTTATACATACACGTATATATAAAAATGTAATATATATAACATTTTTACAGAATAAACCCCTTAAATGATCTTACCCGCGAAATGGATCGCATTTTTAAATATTTAGCAATTAATAGACGAACTCCCGAATTATTTTACACGTTTGCATATAATAATAGTATAAATAATTGCAATCATTACTTAGCAGGACAATTATGCTTCATATCGTAAAAATGCATATATATTAAATAGGAATAACATGAGGTGACACTTCACTAATGTTACAAACTAAATACAAAGAGCACGCCGATAATAATAATAATAATCCATCTTGGAAGCTCAATACTGAATTTTTATCAGCTTCGAAAAACTTTATCGTCGCTACATATTATAATTGAAACAAAAATATAACCCTGTTATTATCATCACATTAGTGGTTATGACAATTAACTGAATATTTGAAAAATTTTCTTATTTTTCCTTGTTGCGTGTTTTTACCGTTCGGGATTTCATATGCATCGTTTCCTCAAATCGGCTTGAGTGACCGTATGTATAAAAAAATTGTTCGAGACGCAAGTTCATATCAGATGTTCGGTACCTATGCAACCATTGAAATGTTGATATGTTGAACATAAGTTCGACACATTTTTGAGAAAAAGAAAATAGAAAACCGTAAAATATTTTGTAATTTCACATATTTCATCGCATACGTATAAATACATATATATTTTGTATAGAAAATTTGTTTATACATTGATAATTACTAAAATCGAGAATACGGGGTTGCACTTCGACTTCTTTGTAGATTCCACATTCTGCACAATGAAGGAACAACAGTATTCATACGCTTTGCTTCGTTGTTTACTAAGAAAACAAAACTTCTAATTTAACTTAAATATTCTAACGAATTGTCAATTACGATTACGGCACATCATGTAGAAACATATAAAAAATATTATTCATACATTAATATATAATTAAATAAACATTTTTTATTATGAGAAAAGTATCGTAAGATCCAATGATTAATCTATTGATTAATCGCCGAAATATTTAATTAAACACTCCTATTAATATTTATTCTGTGTACGGAGGTAACACAAGTTCATTTTAATCGCAAACCAGAATTGAAGTAATGTGTATGCCTATTGTAAATAATAAACCGAATAAGTGATTGTCGTATCGTAATCTTTAATGTAGATAAGTGTTAGACCTTAAGTGCCTTTATTGTATTAATCGAGATACAAACAGCGATTTTTTGTACATGAAAAATACAAAAACTAAGAAAATGCGCTCACTAATCTATCAAGTTTTACTGCCCAAATAATGCTGGAAATATTTCATGTTACCTTTTTTTTTATAAATCTTGTAATAATAAATAATATACACGTTAATATATGTATCTTCACCCGTTTTTACTCTACTAGAATCAAACACGATATGCATTCGTTTTTAGAAAACTGTTAATTTAAATCCCTTGTTTTGTACGTCACGCATAGAAAAACATTTTTCTTTCAGCATTTAATAAACAATATTTAGATACATATAATTAAAGTAATTTCGTATATTAAATGCATCGCTTTTATAAAAGTACATACTTCAGTATGATTTTTCTCATTTCTCATACGTTTTTATGAAAGGAGAACGAATAACTTATTACGCTACATATAATGTACCAAAATTATTATCGGTACAATAAAAGACTAGACATATACTCTTCGATTACACCGATAAATAAACATATGATTGTATCGAATGTGCGAGATACTTTTTGTTCTCTGTCTGACAAATTTCCGATTAATTTAATTACATGCATAATAGAGATATAAATAAGAACATTTCTATAGTAGTGATACAAACATACAAAATACAGACAATACCCATTTAATACGGATAATAAATGTGCCTCTCGTTGCACATAAATTAGCAGAATATAGGACGAAAACTTATATCTATATACTTGAAATAATTGTACGTGGAATGTGAAAATATTCCATCATGTAAATGAAAGGACAGAATAATTATGAATATACAATATTATAGCGATCGCTATATAATACAGGTACCTATTTTTTAAGTATTGCAATAAATATTTTTCAATTAATCGTCAATCATTGCTACGTTAAGAGCTACCACTATAAACGGTATTCAGATGATTAAACAACTATTAGATGTTACCTAATCATCTGATGCCTGGCAAACGTTTAAATAATTCATTCGTTTCGTTAAAAGCTGCGTGAAAATTTCAGTAAAATACTTTGGTTGTTTTTCTTATATATCTCTGTATAACTTAAATAATACACACAATATATATATAATATGTGAATACATATTTAATTAATTTCGCGTCTCAAATTATATCTTTTAAGATGTTACGTTTGTAATTTAGTCTAAAAGTAACTCTTGTGCAAAGTGACCCAAAATGTTTAGAATAATATATAAATAATTAATGTAATATTCAATAACTTCGATATTTTTCTATATTGATATAAAATAAGTCTCTTGTTGTATCCCGAATAAATTTATCAGGATAAATTTGATTGAAGATGTGCGCGATATATTTCTGATTAATGGTGTGCGCGCTACGTGCTTCTATATATGTATTTATATCTAGTATTTAAAATTTTTTAGTGTATAGTGAAAATTGCACATCTCCACACAGTGATAAAATGAAGGGTTGTATGGTTTGTGTAGCCACTTATACACGATTCCGATCGTAATTTTATTACGATCAGGCTCTGTTAATACAGATTATTATATAAACATTATGTAAATTAACAAATATAATCTTTTATGAAATATATATGAAATATGTGCAAAACGAGCCTTTTTGATGTTCGTTTTTGATAGATAATGTGCACATGAATTATTAAATATTTAAACATACATTTTAAATTTCTTGGTGATCTCTTTAATTACGATATCATTTTCTTCTCAACGAAAATAAAACAGAGAACTGTAAATATTGTTTTTTAGAAGCACAGCGAATATTATGCCAAGGCACTGTAAAATCAGATACTTATGTCTTATTATTTATAAACGTTCTGCGTAGTGAGATTCATAAAAATATGTCCAACGTTTAACATACAATATTCTGCATTAGTATATTCTGAATTATTGGCCGAGAAATTCACGTCGTCACTTTTTGTGAACAGCAGTAATTGTTCTACATCGGCAATTAACGTCAAATAATAAAAATAGTCAAGATACAACGTGCCGTATTTCAAGTGTAACGATATCAAGTGTAACGATATCAAGATTTTTATGCAGGCTCAACTTTTATATCGATATATCATGAGTAATATTTAAATCGTCGTTCCGCATTATACACATTTAGTATAGAAATAGACTCGTTACGAAATATGAAAAGTGAACACACAATTAGAGCGATTCTCGTTTCACGTTTTATCTTATAAAACGGTTCAATACGCCGGGCGCCATATTAAAACTGGTACCTGGTAATCTACTGATTGTCCATTAGAAAGCTAACGATTTAGAACGATACAGCAACTCGTGGGTAAGTATGTACTTAACTGACATTTCGATCGATGGCGTTCGACTGCATTGTTATTCGCACGCTAATTTACTGTCAAAACTACTCAGTGCGATGGCGAATGCCTGAACTGTACAAAGGGGAAATCTGTAATCCATCGTAAAAACATCCTCGGCGACTCGTCCAAACTGCATCACGACGTAGTCCACTAAAAGTAAAAGCCAATAATACATCTTTTATAAAATGAATATAAAAATGTCAGAAATATCGCGTGTATTATGTGGGTAGAATTAAAAAAATATGCAGTTTCGCCTTACCGTCGCTGTCGTGAACGACTTGAAAATTTTTTACAGATGCCTGAGTTACTCGACCATGAAAGTTAAGCACGTAGGACTGTGTATCGTCATTCCACACGGGAGTTTTGTTATGCAATTCTATCAGATTATCCATCTGTTTTAATTTATATCGTTCTGAAAGTATAAAAGAAGATACAATTTTTGATATGTATATTATCTGGATTCATATACTATTTCATTTCGTAGGACATTTTTGGTAAGCAGTTTTAAAATATATTTCATTTTTTGGCCTTATCGCCTTATATACTAATATTAAAATTACAATTACCAAGCAAGGTTTCTGACTCAACCCGCGGACATATCTCCACTCGCTTTTGATCGGGCGTCATGCCCGGTATAATGACGGTCATTTTACGCGGGCCCTTGAAACCTAAAACATTCGTGTCGTATACCACCGCGGCCAATTCCTGCCGTGGATTGAAACGCTCGTCACGTTTGTCGTCTTTCATCAACGAGTATCCGTTGTCGTAAATTGTGAATTGCGTCCCCAGAAGATTCGACCGGAGTTTACCGACGTAAGATTCTCCTCCTCTTGAGAGATCTGTGGGATCAGTTGAAATCAAGTAGTTGCTCGTTGTGCTCTTTTTCCTCTTTCGGCCAGCCAGTAGGAAAATCTGCAAGTACGATCGGTACATAGAAGACGTATTGTCAAAATTCGCGTATGCAAATGTGTACCTTTTTTCCGTAGTCGCGTTCTAGGTGCAAGAAATAAGTCGGATAAAGACCACGGTCCATTCCCTTCCGGTCGCGCGTTATTCGACACTTGTAATGCATTTTCTTATTTGCTGGTTGTAACACGAATTGTTCTATATTACCCTCTACGTTCCCCTCTAATTCTGGGCTCTGCAAAACAACGCCACGGCATTAAACAATTATTTCTTAGCATTCGTATATTGAGAATAAAACATTTATATGTTGGATAATACATACGGAAGAGTTGTTCTCCCTACTAATAAGAGTATTAGGTCCCTCCGACGGTGCTACTCGAAGTGGTGAGGAACATGGCAGAGATTCCGCGGGCGAATGCAAGTCTATGGGCGATGATTCTTCATCGGCGCAATCAGTGCTCTGGGAACCTTCGTACAAGCCTCTGTCGTTGACCACTGTTACAAATATCAATACTTGAACATTAGCATAATTAATTTTGAACAAATAAAATTATACACAATTAAAACACCAAGAAAATAACATCTCATTTTTGTATTAGTGATCAAGTGGCACAAAGTATTACTGTTTTTCCAGCCTACCTAAACACATAGAGGAAAATGCCCTACTGTGAGGTAGGCGTCTAATATGAGACAGCAGTTTTCAACATCCAAATTCAATCATAAATAGTTTTTCGAAACGACTATATGATCTAACAATGAATTTTGCACTGAACAAATTTTACATCAAGAGCAATAAATTCATAGTGGATACAATAATGTACATACAAATAATGTCTATTAATTTAGCAGAAACCCGCTATCTCATAATAAGGGCCTTTACATACGTGAATATGTATTTTACTCTTAAACAATCTAACAATAAATTACCACTGAGTGTCCCCTCGCTATTTTTTCTTTCTGCATAAGGTCCCACGTCTGTACTTGTTTGAAACATAGCATATTGTAATGGACCGTCGTACGCTGCAAATGTATTGAAACATTTATTTTCAACTTTATTGGGTACTCTCACTGAATAAATATTAAAAATTATATATTACGTATCTATAAACCTTATACATATGTCACAATAGTTGTGCTTAATCTGTAAGGCTATAATCATATGCAACAATTGTTTATTGGCAATTATAGAATCATTTTATTTGCACGCTACCGTGAAGCTCCTTGTTTGGATTCATCCATTTGTTCGAGTGACTCGTCAGCTGCGCGCTAGACACATTAGACGCTTGTACCATCCCACTAGCACCAGTCTGCCTCTTCTGCTTCATCTTCTGCGCGATCAGTTGCCTCTACATTGAAATAAATACAACACAAAGAAATTATCATCATAAATTTTAATAGTAAATAATTCGTGATAAATTAGCAAGCGATACTTTGGAGGTGCCGCTTGCTAATTCAAAACTAATAAATGAAGAGCTGAACATTTCAATTTCAAAGACAATTGTCTGAATGTATGAAGACAATAATTCACGATTATGTTCATAAACTACATTCAAATCATCTGATGTTCATAAACTACATTCAATTCATTCTTTGCAATATAGGGTTGAATTTCAATGAAGCTTCAAGCTTCATGAAATACTTCTCGCTTATGTTCGATATAAATGAAATAAAATGTTTAAATGATAAATAAAGTAACTACGACGTAATCTCTATGGCATGTATTCTGTGTCCTCCTTTTATCGATAAAAGCGCCTCTAAAAGTAGCTTGTGGCCAATTAGTCAGAAGGCCTATTAGCCACTTTTAGAAGCGCTTTTATTGATAAAAGAGGGTTTAGCATACGGGCCTATCAATACGCGTCCTTGCCCCATAAACCGGAAAGAATTCAAACGACTAAATCTGCCTATTATTGGCCGATACATATTAGAGTTCATTAATTATTCATCCAACGGTATTAATAGCTTGGACGTTTCTAGTTGCTCGTATATTTAACGATACACCATCGGAAGCCAATCTCTCCTGGATTTCTGGTCAAATCTCATCAGGATTGCGAGTGATCCTTCTCAAGTTAAGTCGCCACATCGCGTACGAGAGAGGGACAAGGTTACGTATTCCGAGGACGGAGTTCACGCGTGACATGTAAAAGTCTCGGCTGAATCCGCTACGCTCAGGTCGTACCTGTTGTTCCAACTTCTGCTGGCGCAAATCGAGCGACGTCATTTTGCGAGAAATCGGTTTATCAGGCGACGATCGACGAGACGCGCAGCCCCCACGGCCGCTTGGCTTGTCAGCTTTGTTTATGCCAACACACTCGCTCGCTCGCGGTACCTAGGCAACCGTTCGCCCCGAGCTCTCCGTAGCCTTCACGGCTCCTTCTGGCGGACTCGCAAAAGTCTGGAGAAATGGCGCCCGATCGTCCATTGGTCGACTCGATAGATCCTCTGGTCGGTTCAGTAAAAAAAATTCCGAGCATCGACTAACGTGATCAATTGCGACGGGATTGATGTAAAAACCAAGATTAATTAATTATTTAATCTTGGTTTAACCATAGTATAACTGGTATGTCCACTCTGTCATTTGTTTTGTTTTGCGCCGATACTTTCTGCGCATCCGCCATTATCTTGGTGTGGCCAATGAGACGGATGTTATACAGGGTGTCAGATTCGATATGGACGACCCCAAAGATTATAGTAGATTGGGTTAAACTGAGAAGAAAA
>NW_011967138.1:0-2836 GCF_000949405.1 Vollenhovia emeryi
TGGATACATCCGATGGAACATACATTCATATGAACATTTTTGCTTAAAATGACCGATACTATCACCTCCCAGAATATTGACCTTTCCTCCTGGAACACCCTGTATACGAGGGATAAACCGTTGAGGGCATTGTGGTGTACAGATTCTGGGCATTACTAGACATCACTAGACATTTTGTAAATAAATAATCTAAAACGATAAAACAAGATGAAATAACCACTGTAGAAAATTGCTTGGCTGGCAAATTCTAATTAAAGAAATTCATTCAGCCAGGTAATACTTTTCGTAATGACTTTCGTTAATTAGAATTTACCAGCCAAGCGTCGTCTAGCAATTTTCTACATTGGTGAATCATATACTGGCGTTAAATAATTATTTCAGATAAAATAAGATAAAGCAATGCCCACTGGGCATTAGTAGGCATTGGTGCACACGATTTTGGTCAGCGGTTTGCCCCTCGTGTACCGGTACCCCTCGTATACAGACAAGCGGGGGACGGGGGAAGAGTCGTGCGCGGATGCTGCGAATACTCCGTTTACTGCAAACACTTTCGCTGCAGCGTCCGGCCCCGGCCGTTCTCTCACGGATATTCCAGAGCCGCGTCGCGGATTTCATATTCCTAAAAAGCGGTTTGTTTCGAGCGTGACGCGAACGCCGCGGCGTCGTAAACGTCACCCCGTTCGTTCGAATGCATAACTCCGAGGATTTATCGTTTACGTAGAATTACAGCGGCGTTCTATGCCGATGATCTCGAGTCAGGGCCGCGTATCGTCGCCGCGACGTTGCACCTGGAAGAATCGAAGCGTATTGTTCGCGGCGCGTGAGTCGCGGCGGGGGTCGACGTACCTGCCGTGTAAGTTCGCATCATAAGCGACTCGGGAGAAACAGCCACGGGAAAATTACCCGAGACTTTAATTCCTAAACGGCGATTGTCTCGACTTGTTTTCGTGATAAATAACAAGAAAAAGCATTTTAGGAAGAAATTCGCGTGGGAGATTCGAAACGCCGACCGTCTGCACGCGGGTCTAAATTAACGCGGGCCTATTTATCGTGTGTCCAATGAAATCTAAAGGAACATTTTTCCTCCCGTCGTCGCCAGCGTTGCGCGCCCCGCGAGATGTCTCGGATTCGTCCCTGACGGGAGATCGACTTCTTCTGCGTTACGGTTTTTTTTCCCCTTGCGGACGAAGATCCGATCGGGAGGAGGAAACCGCGGCGGCCCCGCGCGTCTTTGATGGATATCTGCCTGTAAAAATTAACATACACACACCGGAGAGCGGGGGTAATGACCGACTAGCACGACGACGGGATCCCCCCGGTGCGTGTGTAGGTACGCGCGCCTTGGCGAGAGGAGCGTGCGTGCGTGCGTATCGGCGACGCGGGGACGACGTGCGGCCAGGCTCCCGCTTCGCGATTCTCGATTCGCGTCGTCGTGCAGGGTCAACGTTCGGATACATCGTATTTCTTTGCAACACCGTGGAATCGATCGGGCGCTAAACGCGGCTAGTTTGTGCAAGTCGACTTCCTTGGCCGGCGCTCGCCGATAGTCGGCACTCGAGCACGCGCGTGGAAAAGCGGTCGAGTGGCCGGCACGCGGCACTCGAAAACGGACAGATGGCTAATGTTGCGCCCGACCGTCGGGGAAGGAAAAATATATTGGGAGCCGACGCGCTTTAGTAAAATCGCAGAACCAACTATCGCTGTTTTAGCCTCCATATTTTAAGTCGCGGCAAATAAAGGGATATTTCGTTACAGGGATACGATTTTTCCCCCCCCCCCCTATAATTAGAACGCTAAAATATTTCTGTGCGGGCCTAAAGCATTGATTCCTTCAACTCCACGTCGCCCGAAATTCACATTCGCTCGTAACTTCTCTATTTTTCCCCGAGTCTTATTAATCCCCCTGTCAAAGTTTACTAATTACAACACCTAATTAATCCCGGTAAGGTCCGCCGTTGCCGAGCCGCGCGAGTTTAATTATGATTTACGGCCACGTCGCGGCTCGACACCCCCGCTCGGTGCGAAGAGAGAGAGAGAGAGGGGGGGGGGGGGGAGAGAGATCCGCTTTTTCGACCCGATTCTTCGACACGATCCTGACATTACGGCGGCGTGACATTAAACGTCGGGCGCGCGCGATTTACGCGCTGAAAATGTCTCGGGCGAGGATCAGCGGCCGGCCTTTGTCGGACGTGTGCCCGTGTCAGATCCACCGACGACACACGTGTGCCACATCGCCCGTTCACGGCGAAGAAAGTGCGTACGGCCGGCCGGCCACTTCCGAGAAGCGCATAAACGCGCGGCGATGCCCGTGCGGGAGTGCTCGTCGCATTGTTTCGTCGATCGGGTGATGCCCTTGTCCCCCCGTTAACGTCCAGGCACCGACCGACGCGTTCGCCATACACAATGTTTCGACACCGAGAACCGCGGCCGGTGATCGATGTCCGCGTATATACGGCAACCCCGGCTTCCCGGTGACGTGCTCTCCGCTGCCCTCGTAAATCATTATAATTTTGTTCCGTTTTAAAAGCTCGGACACGCCTCGTTTCGCCCGCTGAGTCGTCTTATTCGGAACGCGAAAAGCTCGAAACCGCCGCGTGGTTTTCCACGGCATATTTAACGCGTTAAACGCCGAGCCATTTTCACGTGACTTTCCGCTCAGGCCATCGACGGCCCACGGTGTTACGGTCTCTCTAAAAGTCAATCAGTGGGCGATCACTCTGGGGGGGGGGGGGAAAGACAGTCAGCAATCCATTTTTGGGCCCACAATTAGTAATCGAATTATTTGGATTGTTCGTAACTCTAATCTTTTACGAATTTTACCCCGCGTAACTAAAAA